>NW_009212030.1:0-5185 GCF_000690835.1 Fulmarus glacialis
TGATTCTATGATTCTATGATTCTATCAATTAGCCCATGTATGCCATTAACTTAGGAACATATGCATTAGCTATCGGATTTTCAGAAAAACTCCATGAGAGGTTTATTTAGTGAAAGAATAGGAGTTAATATACTGGATCTCACTTTAGAAAGGGGAAAGTAGAATTTAAAATGTTCTAAGAATTTGCTTTTCTAAGGTATGATTGAATTGTCCTTATTCAGGAAATAATAGAATATAAATATCTACTAAATTGTTTACATGAAATATGGCTTTGAAAATTGAAATAGTTTCCTTTTTTATAGTAATGTTGGGCAAATAATATTTGTCCTTCAGAACCAAGTTCTTTCCTAATGAATTGAGCATACAGCAATCAAGAAGACAACAAGCAACATTAACCTGCAACTATTTATAACTTTTATCTACATGCTGTAAGACAAAAAGACTAAGTCAGTCAATTAGAAAATAGAAAAGCTTAGCTCTAACAATGAGTGCCGTGGGAATACTTGAAGTAGGTGCCCTTTGCACATCCTTAAGAAGTTGGAATCGGATAGCATAACCTGGTGATGAGACCAACTCAGGCATGGTTTTGAGAGAGCTCTGCCTGCACTTTATCTTTAAGATAGGCACATCAGATACACCAGAATGACTTTTAATCAATAAAGATTACTTTTCATCTATATTGCTGACCCCCCCACAGAGTGGGTTCTTCCCTTAGAGTTCACCCTCAGTCCAACAACAAATTTCCTGAGCTTCTACCAACAATACATCCCCAGCCATGTCCCTAGGAAAAGCCTCTCTTTCTCCCATTGCTTTGGTCTGGCCACGCACCCCACTCTTTGCTTTACTCAGAATTTGTGTCTCTCCCTCCTGAGGCTGTGGGCTCCCTGGCTTTTTGTCTCTCAGCCTTTCCCCTGTTCCGCTCATCCTTAGCTGCTCTCTGCAACGGTGGAAACTCCCCTTTCTCCAGAGAGCTTTGCCTATATAGTGTGAAGTGGCTAGAGCAAGGTGAATGGGCAGCCTTCATTACAGAACTTAACACAAATACGTAGTAAATCACAACCAATAAAACGAATCATCCAAGACATCTCATTTTCTTTAAAAGAAAAGAAGAGACCTTTCTGTTCTTTGCAACTGATTTTACCTAATTATGTTTCAAATACTCACTGAAATATTGGACAGCTTTTCAAATGTCTACCAGCTATATTATTGAGAAAAATAATGACATCTAGTGACAAGACAGAGGATCACAGCTTTGTCTTCCCTATGCAGGACTGAATACACGTTCATCTCTACACTTGTAGCAGTTATATACTCACTACAGCTTCAAGATTATCTGTTTCTTGTATTAAAAATCAGCAGAAATGATAAACCAAACAAAACTTAAATTGTCTGGCTTGCTTGGATCTGTATCCAGCTGCATTTAAAATGCATACCATTTTAATTTTGCAAATTAGATGTCCCTCATACTTTACCCTAAGATCTTACACACTGACATGCTCAGAAAGCAGTAAACTATAACGTGCACTTCACAGACTTTTTTGTAAAAACTAGCAAAAATGAGTGTACTATATATATTTCCCCCCGTCCCCAATATGGATGCTACACCAAGAAAGTTCAGAGTTTTGTATTATTCTGCTTGCAACATAAAGAATAACATAAAAGCTTGGTGGTAACACTGTAGTTATAGATTAAAATACGTGAGTTCAGGCAATACTAGTGTCTGTAATCTTTTCCGAACAGCTGGATTTTTTTTTCCCCAGAGGGCATTATTTCCATCCCAGTGTCCTAGACAGTGAATGAATTTCTGGGATATAAAATTCGTACTCATGTTTCTGCATGGTAGTTGTTCTTAATATTGATCTCAGCCTACAAATGCCTTTCTACATTATGTATCTTTTCCAGCTTTTGCTTTACCAACTTGACAATATAACATTGTGTAAAGCAACATTTGTACTATTTAGGAGTTCATTTTATGTTCTGTTAATTACCTGATACGAAACAAGGCACTGAACTACATCACATTATTGTAATGTAATTGGCTCTATTGTACTATTCTGGACTCATTTCCAGCTGTTCTTGATTGGAAATTTGTTATAGAAAGCCATAATTCTTATTTTCACAGTAGCTACATTATCTGATCCTATATATCATCTTACGGTTCTTTCCTTTCTTCCTGATAAACTTTAAATTCATCTAGAAGGCTGTTTCAGTAATGGTACAGTAATTTAATCCTCTATTTCCTTGTTAAAGAAAGACTGCACATGATATACTGGCCCATTTTAGTTCAGGAAAATACTGGAGCATATTCATACAACATATCCTTTTATCCCAACGGCTCAAGTATGTATCTGAATTCCATTGGATAATTATGAAATTTAGACATATTTGCAAGTGCTGGTCTGAATAGTAACACAAATAAAAATGTACTCAAATTTTGTGCTGACCTTAGATCATCTCTGTCCTATTACATATGCAAAGAACAATGTTGCAAATTCCTAAAAACAGGCATTCTGAAATAAGAGATTTATTTACATGTGTACTTATTCCCATTAATAGAAGTGGGCAAAGATGTTCTGCCTTTCAAATCTGCACCAAGTTTTAAACAGAGCAACTCTGCAGGGACTGAATGAATAAACACATCTCCTTTCATTTTAGTCCCATGCTGACTCCAAGAGCTGCACCACAGAACTTCAGAAAAAGCAACCAAACAACTACATTAGTAAATTCTTATTATAGATTATGCTTGTCAAAATATAGCTTCTAGTTTAAAGACTTCTCCAGCTGTTCTCTTTTTTCCTGCCTAAACAACCAACATTTAATTATTAATAAAATTGTTAATAAATTATAAAATAGATTGCATAATTTAGATACAAAATGTATTTTTTCTAATGATAATGAAAAATCTGAACTGCCAAATTAGTTGAAGTTTATGACGATGGTAATATAATATAGTCGTAAAAACAACTCCAGTTTGCCTAATAAGAAAAAAAAAATTATTAAAGTAGGAGGATTTCCAAGCAATTACAATATAAACCCCATCTGGTTTTCCACATAAGAAACAAAATATGAGTTATGAAGAAATTTGTAATTGGAACTACAAAAGATGAAATGGCTTATTTAGTTAACTGGTCCATATGGTTGTTCAGGGTGACAATAGCTATCTTAAAAAGAAACACAACCCATTTTTATATATAGCTGACCAAATTTTACATTTCTGAAATAAGCACAATTTTTCATTCGTTTCAGAGTTCTTCAGGATAAGACCCATGTTATGGTACTGGTCTGTAAAGAATATAAACATATTATCTTTCTGTAAAACAGGTTAGCAAAATCAGCAAGCACAAAAGCTGGTTGGTTATATGCCCACAGCTCAAGGATGCATCTTTATTTGTATTTTAGTTTGGCTCAGGAGTGCATTTTGAAGCTAGTCCCCCTTTACCAGTTTGGTTTGCATAGCGGAGAAGTCCTGGCGCGCAAACAAAACGCAAATGGAGTGAAACCAGAAGGTATGTACCAGCACTATGTACACAGCGCACTGTGGTCATTAGGACCTAACTAGAGTTAATCTGGAACCCCTGAAACACAGGCAATGTAGACACTGGTTTCTCAGTACTGACTGCTTCACGCTGCAGTAACCCCCCCATTATGACACCTTATTTGCCCATTAAGATACAGCCTAAGAGGTCTTTAAAGATAACAATCCCTCTGAGCAAACTCCTGACAAACATTGAGGATGTCTGTGGTTGCACTGTAGAAATCACTGGTTAATGTCTATTTTATCATAAACCATCACTGAGATTGACAACTTCTTAGTAGAAAAGTCCCTAATACCTATGCTGGATAAAGTGAATTTTCCAGTCTTCCTCTCTATTGAACCTGGAACACCCAAAGGTATCTGAATATAGTCTTTTTCTCCCACTTACCAGGGAGAGCAGGTCATGCTTTGAAGACACAGGCGTAAAAACGAGCTCCTGAGGGATGACTCTGTGTATGAATTTCTAACATGGAACCTGCTCTGCAGTACAAGTCCAGGAATCTTGCCCAGAGTGAATGTGGGGAGGGTAACAAAAACCAAAACCAAAACCAAACAAACAAAAAAGTGAGCTTACCCTACAGAAGAGTACTAGTGCCTACCCCAGTGATTCAAATCTTCAACATATACAAACGTATCTGTACAGTTAATGAATGTCTGTGGGTCTCTGAATGTGTTGCTGCTTTCTAAGGCAGGATGTGCAAAGTCAGACATGTATCAGTTGTAAATAGAGATTTAAATTGACATTTTCAGTCTTGCACCTAGCAAATTTTCTTAATTTTCTCTCTATTTCCTAGTATGAAGTGGAAACATAACATCCGACAATACACTATTGTTTTGCATGTATGTTTAAGCTGCTCATGTACCTACATATAGTCCAGAGAATGATTCATCAGAATTGCTGAAATGTAAAGGCTCCTGCTTTGTGGTATGCTGAGTATTTCAGCTTTCACTCAAGTCTGCACGTATTGCAGTTAGTAAAGACCACAGAAATGTCATCATCATACAAGATTTCTGTGTATTATTTGGGTCACAATGTATGTAAAGATATCATTGTATCTATGCTTTAGATCACAAATACTCATATAAATCATAAAATTACATATATTTAACAATTTCCAACCATCCAAGAATATTAAAGTGGTTTATAACATCTGTAATTCAAATGTATAATTTGACCTTGCAACTTAGACATTAGTAGCCTTGAATGTTACACAGTGATACTCCATTTTCTTTAAAAAAAGCTCTTGATGTAGGGCTAGAACACATCACTAGAGGTCAGAATATTGATTTCTGCAAATTCCAGCCAATTGTAAATGCCATATTTTTCCACTGAACACCATATGACCACTCGGTAAATAGCTCGTATTCTGTTGTAGGTATGTTCCTTAAAAACCTTCTTTGCATACAAACTTCAAGAACTTTGGAGGAAAGACCATAGAAACTCATTGTATATTTATTGATTTGTTGCTATAATCTTGATGCAGGTCTGCAATTTATTTTATAAAACAGCAGCATTGAAGGCAATTCATTTGACTTTATGTCGTGGTTTAACCCCAGTCGGCAGCCAAGCCCCACACAGCTGCTCACTTACCCTCCCCCACCACGGTAGGATGGGGGAGAAAATCAGAAGAGCAAAAGTAAGAAAAGTCA
>NW_009212031.1:0-31218 GCF_000690835.1 Fulmarus glacialis
CCTGCGGCCGGTGGCCGGCAGACGCCCCACCACCCACTTCATGTCGGCACTCCGCAGGCTTTTAGTCACGGTGCTTCCTTCGACTGCCCAGTGACCCAGTGACTGCCCACCCTTTCACCCTCGGGTGAAAGACTACCTGCCTGTTTGAACTTGGCAGTGATATGAAACTTGCTTTTGTAGGAAAACATGAGGAGAAGAAGTCTGGCAGGAACTACCTGTTCCTGTACTGATTTTATTAGTTATTTAGTCATAGTTGCTTGAGGGAACAATGGAAAATAGTCTCTAGAGGGGACTTGATTAGGTTGTTACTGACCCAGCTTTCCTGCAGGGGAACGCAGCAGCTTTTAAAGTGTAACATTTGTCATGAAAAGGCACTTCCGTGTTTCCGACAGGCTAGAAATACAGTTGTGCTCAAGTCATGTGCCATGCTGTTTAAAACATTTAGGGGTTGTAGCCTACTGAAAGACTCATTTATCCTTACCCAAGCACTTACTGAGTTTTGGAAAAGAACTGTACAGAGCTACTCAGCTTTATTTCCTTATGTTACTACTTATTTAACCTTAATCATTGTACTGTCCAGGAATGTTAGGTGATGTGACTGACATCTGTCAGATCTGTCTTATCTTTTCACTGAGAGTTGTGTTTGCTGTTTGTGGTGTGTTTTGTTGGGGTTTTTTTGTTTGTTTAGTTTTGGTTTGGTTTTTTTAAGTAGTGTGCTACTATATGATGTGGGGAAGACTATTGTTGAAGAAAGGTATCTTGCAGTAGAGATAGAAAATGGTGGGGTTTGTGGTGATTCTTAGTCGTCACTTATGTGGGCACTTCCTACTGATGATCCTGAAACTAAGTTTAAAGACTGTGACCTTGAATTTGTATCGTGTCTTATAAGAAGCTAAACACAAAATCAAAAGCAGATTTTATTTGAGTACAGTTACATTACAGTGTTACTGGAAAGAGAAAACCTCAATATTCCTCATTAGTGTCCTCAAAGCCAATAGTTATTCTACAAACTACAGCATTGCCTGTCTGGGCAACTATAATCCAATATAAATTAGTTGTCGTTTGGTGAAAGAAAGTCTCCTCAAAGCGTAGACTGGAGAAAGTTTCTCATTATTTCTGTCCTCTCTGAGAGTATGATGTCAGCAGGGCCGCAGAACCATTACGATTCTTTTGCATATGCCTTTCCATGTACAGCTTAAAGTGTTTTTTAAATCATCTAGCACAAATGATTTCTTACATCATTTGGTTGATCGTTGTTGTAAAGAACGAAAGTAAACTGTGGTTGACAGCCTGGTCCAGAGATACTAGAATGAATGTGTATCTGTCACCCATTCCTACCAAGTCATCCATCGCTGCTGTTGAAGTTGGTTCTGTACTTGGTCTTCCCATATGTCTGAGATTTAGAATACTTGTTTTAGCTGGAAGAGCATGGGGTTGGTATTTCGTTTGCTTCCTTGCACAGCTGCTGCTTGTGTTGGTCTATACCTGTGCTAACATTCAATTGGCTAGCTTGGGTACTAATACTGGTGTAGCTATGGTTAACACTGAGTGCACGGGAGCTGCAATCCCAACTGGAATCACGAATTAATATTAAGGCACCTATCCTGTGCAGACCTCTGCAGTTCCTCAGCTGCACTATTACCAGCATCTGCGTCAGCTAGTTTAAAACCAGTTAGTACATCTATGTGAGTTGTAGCCACAGCTGCAGTGTAGGTACTGATTTTGCTCAAGAATAGGAGGTTTTAACATGGTGAAGTTGTTCTAACAGCTGCTGGATTGATTGCACAGTAGCATATCTGAAGAAAAAAGGGAAGATACCTTCTGTGAACAAGGTTGTAGCCTGGGTCGAGAACTTTGTGTGTTTGAAGCTTCTTAGGAATTAAATGTATAGCACTTCATGACTTCTGTTTGTCTTGAAAGGGTTCAGTGGAGAAACATTCATGGAACCAAATCCACCTTAGTAGTTACTCCTAAGAATCTGACTCCCTGTGCAGACTTCTCACTGAGATAGTAAACTTACCATAGGAAAATAATTCTTTTATGAAGATAAAGTCATATTGCCCATGCTTTGTGAATATTCTAAGCATTTAAAGGAAGGACTGAGTAGTTTCTGCAGTTTTACATGAGAATTTATTCACTGAAGTCTTGCAAGTATTGAACCATTTTTATTTGTCATGTTTCCCCTAAAAGGGTTCTCTAGTCTGTGAAAGTATTGTCTTATCTATAGGATTTTACTGTAATACACTCATGTAAAATGTTTTGGAGGAAGAAAACCCTCTTGTGATAATTGAAGTTATCTTCAATAACTGTAGTGTACATATTTGAAAGGCCATTCACATATTTTCCTTGAAATTTCAGTGCAAGCTTGTGTTTCACATTCATCTGGCAGTTTGTGTTTCACTGTAACATTAATACAAGTTCTGTAAAATTTGTTTTGAATAAAGTGATGTCTGCTACTGCTGTTCTGTAGTTTCAGTGCAATTGCACTTTTCCTGCACTGTAAATGAAGATTCATTCCTTGAAAGGGGAGTAGTATATGTTTTGATTTGGGTAGCTCTTGTAAGATGAAGTTGTTTCAAAGTTGACACTGATTTCTTTCTTTCTTTTTTTTTTCCAGAAAGTGGATCATTATTGCAGTTGATTTTTGATGGGAAATACGAGGCAATATTTTCAAATTCAGTCATCCAGAATGTTTTCAGTGCATCTTCTGTGACAGAGGAGAACATTGACAGTTACTTGGAGAAACAGATTCTGGCATACCTGGACCTTTCTGCAGAGGTTGATAACTTGGAAAGGTGGAAATTATTGTTTATTATATGGAAGATTAATAGAGGCTATGTTTGATTTTTACAAAAGGCATTTTTTTATTTTATAACATGTGACATAGCGCCTCCAGAATTCTTGTTCTGACAAGATTTCTCGGGTTGTTCCCCTCACTCCCCTAGGGCATCTATTCATTATCATTGTTTCTTTCACTGGGTAGTATTGTGACATGAGGGTTTGTTGAAAACACTAGCTTTATTTACAGTGATTAGCTCTGAAGCTGCTGGTAAAGAAGTCAACAAATGTAAATTCATGTTGCCATGTATCATCAAACAATTTATTAACAGTTTTCTCTCTGAAACATTGTATTACATTTATGTGACTACTTGAAGTACCATGTAATGTTACTGTCTGAGCAATGCCTGTATTTCTAAGTCTGATTCGTAGTAAGTTTGTTCTACTCTTCTTAATATAAAATGAGTAAGGTATTACTCATGGATGCTGTTCATCAATTAATTATTTTCTTCACAAGACTTTCTCTGATAGATTCTCTCTAATTGTGCTGCATATGCTAATTCTTGCTGTTAATGAGTCTGACTTTAGTGTTTGCAGTTTGCTACGCAAATAATGAACAGACTGAAATCTATCACGCTAGGGATAGTAGAAGCAGAAAACTATATATATATGTGTGTGTATGTGTGTATATATATTTGTTTATTTTAAAAGGTGAGGGTGGGAAAAAGTTTTGCTGAAAGAAGAGCAAAAGCTAAGAGAACATAAAGGTAAAAAGAAAGTATGAGGAAGGTAATGTATTGCCAATAAGTGTACAGGCTGAGTACAAATGCCTGTGTTATGGTATGACAGACCTAAAACCAAGAGTTTTTGCTAAAATACCAGAGAGAAAATAGTTGGCACCTCTAAAGTATTGAGCTGAGATTTGTTAGTGATCATTGTGTGTCAAAAGCTTATCTTCTAGTGTGGTACACAATACTATGTGCTCCTGTTTTCTGAGTTAGAATGTTCAGGGGTTGTTCCCATGTGGTTTTGTCTCTATGTGGTTTTTTCTTTTTTTTTTTTCCCTTTCTTACTTTGTTGTGCTGTTGCTGTTAAGTATTAGCTGGAGTTTAGATGGTAACATAGTCTAGATAAATTTTTCAATATTGCTAGATTCTATCATCCTGCAATAGTTTATTCTGAATAATGCAGCAAGGAAAGAAAGATCAGTCAGGGCTTGTAACAGACCCAATCCTGTTCGTAAACATTGCTTGAAATGTATGTTGCTGCTTGAAATATGTGTTGCTGCCCTTATGAACCATTTAGCTTCTTAAAGATAATCATAATATATATCATGCACCTAGTAATACTTTATATCCTGTCATGGTGATGTGTCCTTTTCTCCTGCTCCCCCTGTGAGCTTTTATTGGCCTATACACCGTTTAGAGGACTCTGCTGCTGTTGTCCTACTGCAGACAGCAAAGCAATTTTTTCCTCAGGTGCTCATACTCCAGCTCTTTGGTCTTTGAGGTTTTTCTTGTTCCCTCTGCAACTGTAGGCAGCATTAGAAGCCCCCTTGCCAGAAGATAAGGAGGCAGATCTGCAATATTTAGCCTTTCAGAAGAAGACAGAAGGTTTTCTGCCCAAAATTACAGCCTGGAGTTTTATTCAAAATGAAAGTGTGTAGTCTTCAAAATATATCAGTATCTGCCAGAAACATTTTCTGCTTGTAGCAGTCAAGTGAATTTTTGAAGCTCCATTGGTAAGAATATAAGAAGCTTTGAATGATATTAGTGCTGAAGGAAGTAAGTTGTGACTTTCTCTTCATAGAAAAACTTTTACTGAAAGACAGAGCGTTTCCTACTTTAGGTAGGCACTGCTTATAGCACTTATATCTGTGCCATGTTTGTTTTTCTCCAGTGACTTTCTAGGTTAAAATGTGTTACATTTTTCCTACCTGCAGGCCCTATGCCCTGTGACTACCTTATGGAAGGAATTAATGCAACTTTTGCACTCTGACCTTCTATTGCCTGTGGTGAAAACGTTTTTGTCTGTTTTATTTTTATGATGAAAAGGTCATTTTCTTTTTCTGCTGAGTGATTCAAAGAAGTGCAGCAAACTTCTAAGTTCTAGCTCAGAAGAATCAAGAAGACACTGGTTTTCTTGTGACTTCTGGTAGATGGGCTTATTCAAATATATGCTTTTTTTTTCTCCTGAACTGGAAGTTGTAATTCTGGAGATTAAAAAAAATCAATGGGAGTTGAATTCAATTGGAAACAGAAGGTTGGATAATGTTGATGTTACTCTTTTCGCACAACATAAACACAGTACAAAGTATGGTTTTATAATAGTGTTAAAAGAACTCTTAAGGAGTCCTTTTTCTGAAGCTAAAACTGAGCAGCTGGAGGGCAAAACAGCTCAAAATTTGGATCTAGACTATAATTTCTTTGGACATAGCCTGTAACTTTTTCCACTTTCAAATCTATGGTTCTGTAAGGAAAATATTTAACAGTATTTTAAAATTTTCTGCCACTTTTTCTATCATATTAACTGCTTCCCTCCTTCCCCTGCCCCAGACATTTTTTTGCTATGGCACTTTGAACCTTTATGGCATTAAAAATGAAGTCTCAAAGCATTCCTTGCGTATTGAATAGGAGGTTTTTTTTATTATTTCTTTTCCTGCTATTGCTACTCATTTCAATGGTTACCAGTTATCTTCATAGCTGTATTTTAAATCAGCAAATTGCAAAGGATGAAGCAATAGTGTATGTGTTAACCATGTAGAGGGGGAATGCCTTTTTATTTTTTCCTGAGCTCCATGTGAAGGAGGTGCATTCATTGCCTGATATACAGTTTGATTCTAACCACTGGAAGGAAATAGTGTGCAGGACACAACAAAAAGAGAATATTTTCAGAGACGTTGTTTCAGAAGAGCTTGAAGGACTCATATTATGTTTGATTCCAAAACCTAAAGGAACAAGAAAATGAGCGCTAGCACTTGTTTTTGTGTTTACTACTTTTACCTTATTCAACATCTAAATGAATACCCAACTTTCCAAAACAAATCCATACAATAAAGCTTGTTATGATTTCCCAACTTGAATGCTGAATGGTATTTCTGGTATTTCTCTTGGGGCATCTGATGATTGGTTAACTGGTGTGCTATATGTAAAACAAAAATGAAGAAATTCTTGCTGTTTCTGCAGCTTGCTTTGATCCATATGAATTGAAAAAAAAAAAAACTATTCCGTTTCTAATTTTGCTTTGACTTCTCTTCTGTAATTTCTGACTTCACTAAAAAGAAAAGAAACACTCCCAAAACCTGTAACCTAATCACATCTTAAGCATAGCTTGGCTATTGGGTATTTTCTTACTTTTATATTTTGTTTGTAAATTCTAGCGTTATATGCAAATCCATTCTTTTTTCAAATACAAATGTTCTTTTATTCTTTATTTTGACTTTGAGCAAGATTAGGTATAGCAGTATGAATATTACAGTGGAGCGTATATAAGCATCTGATTTTACATCATGGATCACAATCCTACTGGACCTGGTGTAAACAGCGTTTAAAAAAAAAGGCAGCAAAATTCCCATTCACATAGAGAAAGGAAGAACAAGATAAATGGATACAGACGTATGTCTAAGGAAATATAAGAAATAAATTAAACTATGTAGGTCACCATAGTAAGTGGGACATTTGCAGCTGTTGCTTTTCAGGCAGCCTTTGGGAGGTGAGCATTTGCAGGTCTGCATTGTTAATGTGAAGGGCAGTCAGGGAGACAATGAATTTTTTTCTTGGAAAAAAAATTAGGAGATAGGCAAGGGAGGCTAGCATTTGCAGGGATTAGAGCTTGGAATTGACTTTCTGATACAGAGTGAGTGATAAGGAGACTGGAAGTTGGTCATGGATCTGAAAATGGGGGAAAAAAGTCAATTGGTGATGACAGATTAGCCAGTGGAAAGACAGTATCCCAGCCAAAGTCATGGGACTGGTTATCAGTTGTTTCAGAGGCCTTCTGCGTGGATATAACTGTGTAAAGACTTCAAGCAAGTTTGCCTGCCAGATAGATAGATGTCAGTAATGTTAAAATAAATAAATACAAAATTATTAGTAGAAATAATAGTGTAAATGATAAAATAGTGAAAATGAGTCTTTGAAAGACTGAAGTGCATCTGTCAAATCACGGTGCAGAGATGGTTGATTATTCTGTATGTTATCTTTCCTTTCAGAAGCTTTGAAGCATAATTTATCATGGGAAAATAATTAGAAAATGTATGTCTGCAGTTGTTTTGTGTGTAATGGTAATAATTTAGTGTACAGTAATTGTTAGTGCTTTATGTTCTTGAGTTATTTGGAAGTTTAGTGGTAGTCTTAGATACGTACTCAAATAATATTTGCTGGTGGATAGTTACTGGCTGAATAATGACAGCTAGTAAATGTTATCTTGTCTTGTTTGACAAGAACTCTTTACACTAGTCCTGTTCTCTAACTCTCCTGAAGGCTCTATTCATTTTTTTTTTCTTCAATCAAGCGTTCCCCACCCCTGTTTTCTCATTGTTCTACATCTTTTGTCACATTCTTGCCCACCAGCTGCTTGTTTGTGTGTGACTTTTCTATTTGACTTTGCTTTTTTAGGGGTTGGATAACACTTTATCCTTTTGTTTCCATTTGGAGGACTCTTGCATCTTTAAGTCCCTGTTTTAAGAGGAAAAAAAAAACAAACCAACCAAACAAACAAAAAACCACCTAGGTTTTTCCAATTCAGTTATGCTCCTTAACATACCAATTTTTATATCAAACCAACACAATTAAAATGTTAACTTTTTGTAGGCAGGAGGCATATTACATATGTGACAGGGCCCGAGTTAGCACATGACTGATTATAACACAATAAGGTTCTAAGTCATTAAGGAATCAGAAAACAAACCAGAAGTTTGTGTAAATCTCCTAAAAGTATACCCCTGTTAAATTGAACATTAAGTTCTGAAGGATTGTGCCCTGCCTTCTGCAGACCACATAGATTATTTGTTACTGTAGGTGCATAAAGAAATAGTATCATAATGATGTTAGATGAGTTTAGTCTTATAAATAAGGAAAATTTTTACCCTATTTAGTTTCAGGAATGAAAGAGTCTCATAATTCCATCTTTAAATAAAATATTATGATTTAAATTAAAATGCTTGATTGAATGGGATAACATTTGTGGCCAAAGTGTCTGAACCAACTTGGAGGTGACAATTTTGAACTTTTTTGATGTTAATTTAATTGTTTTATTACCAGAGGGAATGAAAATAAACAGCTATGTCAAAACAAAAATAAACATGCTATTTTGGAACATATGCTAATGCAGTATCTTTTCCCTGAAAATGCTGAGGATTAGATGTGTTGTAAGAAAATATAACAACCATGCAATAGGCAAATATGGGATAATCCGCATCTATGCTAATCTCCTTCTGATCTCTGATACAGCCTTGAATTTTGAAACATATGAACTAACTCTGCTTCCAAAATGTTTGTCATTAATTACAACCATTGTAAACAAACGTATTTCCAAGCCTTTTTGTTCCCCATGTGCATTCTTGAATACTACATTCATTATATTTTCCTAACAAGAGTGGTTGTTTGTTGTTTTTTTTTTTTTAAGGATGAGGAGTTTGAATTAGTACAAGAACTAGTCAGATCTTTTAGCCTTAATTAAAAATGTAATATGTTGCTAATTGCTTTTCTTACCTATATTACAGGCAGCGACTGATATTTCTACTTGGTGTGGGCAGTTTGCAGCTCTTCGTTCAAAGCAATTGGACTGGGCCTCGTCTTCAATTAAAGCTTCAGGACTTTTTGCCACCTGCATTGTTACAGAAATTCTGTGAGGTATACGTGGATTTTATTAAGCTGTCCTTTTATTGTCGCTGCTTTTCGCAAATAACTAACACATAAATGTGTCAGAGAACCGTAACTCATAAATGTGCCATCTGTGAGGCGCAGTGCTAGAATGAATGGCCTTGATCGTTGGTCCTACTGGCTGCTATTGCAAGCGTCTTCAGCTGTATCAGTTTGATAAGCAGTGTCATAAAAGTAGTTACTTTGTTTATCTACTTAAGAGATTTCCTGCTGGAGATGCTGGTTTTGGATGGGGAAGATGTGTTTATTATGTGGGAGCATTTACTCAAAGGGCATTTGCAGTCAATAAACTATTTATTTATTTTGGGACGTGTTCTTAGCTGGATCAAAGAAAGGTATTTATAAATGGCTTAGAAATTTTCCCTCCTTAGGGTAAGGTAGAAGCTGCGTATCTTGCAAATAGCAGAATATCTGGCAGATAATAAGAGAACAGTAGATTTGGATGCTCAGTACCGTGTTAGGCTCATGGATGATGCCAAGTGAATTGTTGTAGTATTAGTACAAAAATGCTAAGTCAAATAGAGCTTTTGGAAGAGGAGGGGAATGTAGGAGATGAAATTGAGGACTGTCAGTTTTATTTACTTTGGCATCTTTTTATGTAAATAACTAATCAACACCATAACTTCTTTTTAGTGAGATGCATATATTGTTTCTCATGGCAGAACCATGCTCCATCTTGTGACTCTCCTGCACCTATGGTTCAGCACAGGTTTTTGAGCACTAATTTTTCTCTTGGAATTAAAGCTACGGTAAAATACTGATTACTGCAGCGTGTCAGAGAAGTACATATCACTAGTCTCTGCTAATACTAAATCTATACAAGAATTTGAATTTAGAATTTCACTGTGAATAAGGTACGGACCATGAGCAATGTAAATGCTGTGAACTGTGGAATGAGGGGAAGTTTGAGTACATGAAAAGTTTCACATAAAACCGTCAGATCTATGTTGCATTATTGTGGCATATTTTTGCAAGAATTCTATAATTCGTGAAGTCCTGCCCTAGGTTTTGTTTGCAAGGTTGTATTTCTAAATAACTGATTCAGATACAGTATCTCTCCCCTTTTTTTAAATAGATGTTTATCAGTTTAGTTTTATCTTTTAGAGCTGACATGGTGTGTATATAGGCTTTTTTTTTTTGCTTGATTTCTGATACTAGAAATTCAAATCTCATCTTCTGATGACTAAATAAGTAACAGTGGAAACCAAGTGTACTAAACCTTCTAGGGTGCGAAATGAGTTAGCAGAAATTTTAAAGTATGCTATTTCTGAGGGTAAAAGTTCAATTTGCCTTTATATATAATAAAAAAAGACATACAAACTCATTTCTTCCATTCTCCTTATAATTTGTTTATAATCTTTAAGATTATAGTATTAAAATATTCTTATAATTATGTTTACTGAAGAACTCTAATATTCTGTGTTAGTGTATCTGTGCAGGCTGCAGCCTAACACAGAGGCTGCAGCCCAAGATGATAGTCATAGAACTGCTGTCACTGAGAGAGTTCACAGACATGTAAAACACAATGTTCATGATTTCTATTAACCATCCCATTTATTGTCTGTCTTAATGGAAGAATGAGATACTAATTGCCTGTTGAATAAGGGAATACATGTCTCCTGTTTAGTTTCTGTTATGTTTCTGCTGTGGCTGTGAGTGTAATGCATTGAAAGATGTTTGCTTACGCAGAGGTGGTATTCCAGAAACTAAATTAGCAAGAAATTATAAAGGAAAACAGACTTGAGCATACTTGATTTCTAATGAGTACTGCATCAGACTTGATATTGCTGCAAGCTTTAGCTATTTATTCATTCAGGCAGAAGAATTTTACCTTTATTTATATTACTGCTGTCTATATTATCTTCTTCTGAAATGCTAGTGGTTTTTTTTCCAAGAGCACTAAACGTTTATGTGCTAATATATAATATCCAGTTCTTTTCTTTATTAAATGTCTTAATTCAAAAGCTTTTGTATGTTTTGAATTATCTTTATGTACTTGCTTTTTTTTCCAAGGATTGTTAGTATATAAACATTCTGTAAAAATGAACATCTTGATAAACTGACATTTTTGTGCTTCCATTAATTCTTCTCTTGCATACACAGGTATTTAGGAGAAGTGGGTTAATAAAATAGCTGTAATTTTCTGCATCTGTTGTAATCTTCCATATTCCGTCATCAAGACTGACACAATCCCGTTTTAAATAGACCTTCCGTTTTTCAGGTTTTCAGACTAAAATGATCTTTTCCCATGTCAAGGTTAAAAAATTGTCTTCATGTTTCTTTTAGCCTGCTCTAAGTAATATCACTAACTTTCAGCCTTACAATGTCTCATTTATTTCAGGAATATTTTTAAAACTGTTATTCTATTTTCAGAACACTTTATTGGATTAGTCTTAACTTTATGCTTTCAGGCCATATAACTGCTGCCATTTCTATCCTTTGAAAGTTTCACCTCTGGGTCAGTGGTATAGTTTCATTTCTGCTCCCAGATAACTTCAGAATGCATCATTAATTTCTTGTGAGTGCATTAAGACTGCATGAGACTATAATTAATTTCAGTGAAGAACAAATAAAATAGCTTCTTTTAGATGAGTTGCTGGTTGAGGCCTCTTGGATGTCTTCCATGAACAATATTCATGAGTATGTGTACCTTATTTCCCATCCCCCAAATTGATTCCAGCCTTCTCTGTAAATTAGTTACATTCATGTACTCTATTAGGATTTCTTTTTATGTCCTGCAGAACTGGCTTGTGCTTTTCTCTTTTGAGTCTACACATATAAGTAGTTCAGTAATTGCTAAACAGAAACCGGCTAGCATTTTAGTTATTAGGTGCCTTTCGGTTTTCTAAAATAACTTTGAAACTTTACAACACCGATTAAATAGTTTGACTGATGCTACCTTGAGTTAATAAGTGAATTGCATTGAAGGAAGATTTTAAAAGTACTGGATTTCAGTTAAAATGGATTAGCAGCTCTGGCTTTGAACTTGCTGGGATTAGACTAAAACATTTTTAATGAGCTAAGTGCTTATTATAAGTGGGATATAGTAATAAGCTCTTTGCGTCTTAAAGAACTGTCACTGTCTGTCTGTATGTGAGGGAATAGAAGGTACAGAACTGTTGAAGTTGAAGCATGTTTATCCTGCCTTAAGTTTCAGAGTTTCTAAGTATTAGCACATACAATTGAGTTTAGTATTTTCAGTAGATGAACTGGACAAAACTGTGTAGTAGGACTAATTAAGACCACAGATGACTGTAAGAATGTTGTGAGGACAAGCTGCTTTATTTGTTTGTTGTCTGAGTTCATATTCACAAGTAGGATATATCTGGTAATGGTGAGAAGCTCCATCTGGAAGAAGATCCCAATGTGTTAATTGATAATACATGTAAATAACTGGTAGGAATGCTCCAAACACATATATCGACAGCTCTTGCTGGCCTTTTTGTAACTTCCAGGCTGATTCCAAATAATGAGTTTTGGAATGTGTTTGAATAATTCTTTTTCCTTATACTTGTATTACTAATTCTTTTATGCATTATTTGATCCTTTTGCTGGAAGTATCCTTTGATATTGATAGCCATGTTCCTAATTCATATGAAAAACACCAATGTACTATGTAGTACTACTGTTTCAAATCTGATATGATTCCTTAGCCTTGTTAATTCAATCTATTGGGAATTCCTCTTTTCTTCCAGACCCAGATGCTTGGCTTCCATTAGGATAAACTAGCCAGAAAGAAGAAAGAGTTGAATTTTAGACTGACTAATGTGCTGTTTGAATACCAGTGACCAGCAAGATACAGGCTTTGAAGATTTTGCAAATTTCTCCCTCTTGTGGGGAATATAAGGAGGGATGATAAAGGCTGAATGTGGAGGCAGAGTCTTGTAAGCAGAGATAATCTGCTAAAGTAGCCTACAGTCTTGCCCTACATTCCCTTGCTATGAATGTAGAAAAGAAGGGAGATTCTTAACGCAGCCACTTGGAAAATACTCCTTTAAAAATGGAGCAAAGTTACCCTCATAGGGAATATAAACAAAAGCATTCACAACTAAGTACTTCTACTACATGTAGCACTCTCAGGGAAGACTTACTTATGCTAGCTCACCTTTATTATCTTCAGTCTGCATGGGCTACCTGTTGCTGGCTTGGATCACGAAACTGGAAACAGCCTCCACTGTAATCTTACCTCCTTTGCAGAAAGTTGGAGAGAGAAGCAGTTAGAAACAAAACCAATTTTTCCATCCCCTAAAGTCTAGAGTAAAGAGTGAATTCTGTTCCAGAGGACCAAATCTTTGGCTGGTAACCTCAGCACATCCTCCATTATTCTGGAAGATATATCACCTTAGCTTTGCCAAATGACAAATTATTGCGCAGTAGTCTTTGTACTGTTTAAAATCTGAGAAGCCCAGTATATAAGGCTTAGTAGCCACATACAGATTCCTTATTTGATAAGTTTGTTTGTTTCTCCCCCCCTCCTCTCCATTTTTTAATTAATTCTTCCCAAGGCTTCAGTCTGGCTTTTTCTACTTCTGCGTATGTCTGCACTTACCTTTTTAAGATTTAGGGTGAAGATCCCCAAGACTGAGAAAGAGCTGATGAAACATTAGGAAGGCCAGTTCAGAGCAGTCCCTTATACAAAAGTAAAAGCATATCAAATGCTCACTTTGCCTCTAGTCATTATCATTAGCAAGAAAAAACCATGAAGCCTCTATACTAAAATTCTCATACCTTCTATTCTCAGAGCTATTGAATGTGAATGGCAGAAGGTTTTTTTCGGATTATTATCATCGTTACTCAGGTGGTAAGAGTTGTGCTAGGAAATACTTTTGAAATACTGTGAAATAGCCAAAAGTACTGCCCAGCTTGCAGTTGATTTAGGGCTTTAGTAGTAGTTACTTAACAGTAGCCATTAACTTACTGTTTAGAGGTTGAATACATAACCAGCTGTGTTTCAGAGATTAAAAAACATGTATTTAAGAGTGAATTGAGCTTCATTTGTCTGTATTTAGTCCAGAGTTGGTCGAACAGAACCCCCTGCAGGTCCAACAGAAACTGGATGATTAGCTCAGAGATTTCTCAGCATATGTGCATGAAGTAATTGTCTAGTATATGTTTCTGTGCTTTAAGAAAATTATTCCTGAATAAAATAATTACACGTCTTGATGGCAAGTCTGGTAAAGAATGGAAAGACTCAACACTCTAACCCAGGTTTCCTAGGTCAGGGACATTGTGTTAGCAAGTCTTGGGTTGTGGCCATTTTGAGATATGTGAAATTTTAGAGCTATATGAGATAGGTTCGACACTTTGAATATTGAAGTGATTAAACACAAGCTCAAAATTTCTTTTTACTCTTGGCCAGTGTTTTAGGGATTTATGTGGACTCGATTCCTAACTTTTCAGCCCTCGAAGCTGTAAAAGCTTCAATGTCTACCTCTCTTATATGTAGCTGTTCTCTCATCTTAAAGACTACCTTAGGGCAGTAAATTCTGTTGTTAGAATTCTGCACTGATAATGCAGTCTTAGAGCAGAATTTAGAAGAATGAATATTGGTTTAGGCTTTCTCAGCTAAAAGAAAAGGATATCTGCTTTCCTGTATGGGATTTGCTTCACGGAAAAGAACATGGGTTTGTTAAAATAGAAGATAGCAGTTCTTTGGCTCTGAGACTTGTTGGCTTATTGTCAAGTCTGTGACATGTCATCATCTCTCCCTTCTCCCTCCCTCATTACATTCCTTGTAATGATGTTACATTAGCTGGACTGAGCTCCCCGATGAAAGGATTTGAAATGTGAATTTGAGATTAATTGGTTGCTACAATGCTTAAACAAGTGTAGATTACTACAGTGTAGCACGGCTGTTCTAGAAAATGGTTCTATAACAAAGCTTATAGCTTCTCTGCTTTCCCACCGAGTATTTTAAGTACTGTCTACTTTGATTATAGAAAGAATCAAAAAGGAGCAGATGGAAAAAATGTTTAAGTTAAACTGAAAATTATATTGTGTCCTATTATATGTGTGTGTGTGTATTTTAAAAATGAATCTTTAGAAGTACTGAATGATGACTTTCCCTCTCAAAATTGGAGTAGAGGTGTTGGTAAGGCTGTTCCTTTCTGAATTACTAGAGGTGGGAGGGATCTGGTACACTTCCACTTGGCAGTTTCTTTCCTTTATTTTCAAGTGGTTTGTCAGATTATTGTAAACTTTGTTTACCACAGTGGGATTGAAATGACTGCAGTGATGTCATGCAAGAATTCCACCTTGAGTAAATAATTTAAAGTCCCAAGTCATTGTCTTCAAAGTAAAAGTATTTTCAATGTTAATGCAAGATAAATAATTAACAAGCCTAAGCAAATCAGAAGAAAAAGCCATAAGATTACATGGTCATTAAAAAGTGAACTAGGGGAATAATGTGACTTAACTTTTATCTTTAGTGTAACCTGTTGATAAAGGTATTGAAAAGAGTTACAAATAACTTAGAATTTACATTATTCGTTTTGTTTAAAAAGGTAAAATGTGATTCAAATAACTTCTCTCCTGGTTGTGTAGACTGAAAAAGAATCTTTCTCAGGCAAGTGACTTCGATGCAAGCTGTCATTTAACCTTTTCTACTTCTCTTTCTCTTCCATTCCCTTTCCTTGCCCCTTTCATACAAACTGAAAACAAAAACCCTACTTTTTTTAGTTTGCAAAGGAAACCTGCCATATGAGAACCAGGAATAAACTGATGAACTGACATCTCCCTGAGTCTGAAGATAAACTGCTTGAATTCTTTCATTGCATTAAAAGGGAGAGAAGAATAGGTGACTGTGAGATGATAGTCACCATCGAGAGACAGATTCCCTGGAGAGCTACCTCAAGCTCATTAAGTGAAAGAATTACTGTAGGGGACGTCATACAGGAAATCATCCAACGCAGAGAGAGGTTTTTATTTCTTGGACAAAGGGAAGAATGACTCTAACATTGGTGCCATGATGCCACTCCAACGGGAAGCTCCCTCTGGGGAAAGAGGAAGATAACACATATTGACATCACTGGAGGAATTTGAGTGCTGTAGGATTCATTTAATTAACAAATTGATTACAAATTGAATGGCATGGATTTACCAGAAGTTTTTCTCCCTACATCATGGGAAGGATTATATTACTGGAATGTGTTTGGGGATAGTGTTGACTGGACGTATGCATTTCAGGTGGGAGGAAATCAGGCTTTCAGATCATGTTGATATGGTGTATCTGGACAGCAAGAAGCAAGGCAGAATTCACCATGGCTTGACGCTCCAAGAGGCAGTGATTTTTGTTAAATGTGTTGAGCAGAGTTTTTCCTTAAATACATGAATAATTATTTTTCCTAATTCTATATTACACGATTTGTTTATAAACTTATGTTTCCTAAAACTTGTCATTTTTTTTCATTCTTCTTTCAGCCAAAAATGCTGCATGCAGCTATTTTAAAGATGCTGGTTCTAGATGGTGAATCAGTCTATACCTTGACTTCTTACCCTATTTTGCTGCTTATAGCCAGGATAATCCTTGTGAATTCAAGACACAAACTTGCATCTCTTCAGGTAAGAAATATGTGACTAATGATTATGACTGCCAGCTACTCATTAATTGATCTCTCATTCTTTTTTTCATACCTCATTGAATCAGTGTAACTTCCATTTCTTTTCCTGTAGCTCTGGGTTTTTTCCCTCTAAGAAACAGTTCAGACAAAGTGATTACAATTAAATGCCAAGTATCTTTTTCTTAAAGGTAAGCTACTTTCTCACTGTCTTCCCCAAAAAAGAAGAAAAATGCCTCCATTACCTGGAAAAATTAGAAAATTTAATAGGAAGCAACTTTTTAAAAAGACACATACTTTGTGACATTGTTTGAGGGGTGGTAGGACGAATGCCCTGTAACGCAGCATACATATATTATGTCCTTTTTAACAAGCTTTGGGATACTGTTAACCATTACTGTATGAATTCTAAGCCATGCGTTCTAGACACCAAGGAAGTCCTCTCTTTTGCTTGTCATTGACCTCTACCTCTTCTGCAGGTATCTATGTGGAAGCTACCTTAATTTTCTGTTGTGCTTGTACTTCAAAAACAAGACGATATGATGAACCTCTTCTCAAGAGGGTTTTTGTCTCTACCTCCTTTGTAGTTTAGCAGCCGGCTGGTTGGTAGCAGGACTCTCTGGAGCTGGGGGACTTCTAACAGCAGCAATTTCTCTTTATTGCATTCCAGTTGAACAGAATTTGGCTGGAGATCAAATTGCCACATGGTCCCTTTATGCTTGGCTGACAACATCCATTCCCAGCTGGGTCTTTGTATGAGTGATGAATTAAACTGTGTGGGAGATGTTGGCTGTAGTGTATTTCTGGAAGCCAAGCTCTTCCATCGTTTTCCCTGTTATTCACAGATGAGTGTTGTTGAATTTCAGCAATTGGATCAGTCAGGGAGGCAGAAAATGTACCTGGTATAGAGAATTCCCTTGCGGCCTCCCCTCAGACTGACATAATGGGGGGCCACCTTCTACCCAGTGGAGGTTCAATTACTTGTGGCTACATCAAGTTTGGATAGTAGTTCAAAGGCAGCAACTGATAAAAACTACTTTCATCAACAGATCAATGCAGCAATTAAAGCTTGCCATTCTTTCTCATTTCAGCTTGATTCAAAGGAAGTCTCTTAATACCTTCGCTTCTTAAGATTAGTGCAAATAAATTTAAAACAGGGTAAAATGCTCTGAAATACATTATCCAAAGCATTAATAAAGCCCTGTTTTATTCAAAAATGCTATTGTACATGGAAGATTAAATGCTTAAAAATCATCCAAAAATTCTTAACTTGGCTCCCAAAAAACTAACATTGCTGATAAAATATTGTACAGAGCTCAGCTGGCTTACCTGAAACTTTATAAATATGTTCTCTCTGATTTTAAAATTTGAGTGGCAAGTATCAAGCCTCAGGAAATTGTATCATTTAGCTGGATACTCAGGTGTGTGGGAAAATGAATACTTCATTATATAAAGCTAAACTGAAGTAATTTGAAACTTCGTATTTAAATTGCCTTTAGGTTTCTAAATAAGTGATGAAATATTGGGATCTGACCTTTTTCACAAGGTCTGTTGTTTGTGTGCTTTTACTTTGTTCAGCTTGATATCAAAAGTCATCTTTCATTGCTTTTTGAAATAGATGCTGTTATTCTTTTTGATGGTTCCTTTCTAGGGACATTACAGTCAACTACATGTGATTGGTTTAGATGTTTTTGCTTGAATACTGTACAGCCCCTAGGTCGGTGTGATGTAAGCATACCTGTATAAAAAGTTCAGAAGATAGGTGACTCTGAGAAGCACTCAAACATCTGTTTCATAGAAAATGATTGGCGTGCTAGCAGTAGCACAATAACTAGTAATCATTAGAGCTTGTGTAGAGGTATGCCCTACGGTCACAGATGATAATCTTAAGTATAATTTCGAGAATACAATATTATGTTATCAATTAGCTTTTCCATGCATTTCCACCTGCTGCAGCTGGAGAGGGATAACATATGCTGGGAAACTCATGTTTTGTGTACACAGTTTTCTAAAATCAGGTATTTCCTGAGCTGTGCTTCAGCTGTGCTATAGAATGATTACTTAGTTCAGTAAGGTATTTGCCCTTCTGAAATTCCACATACAAACATTACTACTTTCAATTGTGATTGTTAGGTGTTCTCATGGCAGTTATGGTCCTCTTTCACCTCTCTGTCTCTTTCTACCCCCACGTGAAGAAATAAAAAAAGATTAAACAGAACAGGAAAAAATGCATAGAAGGGCAACACTGGATGATCAGAAATACTGAATGGCTTCCATACAAAAAATAACTAAGTAGTCTAGGACTCTTCAGGCTGGAAAGACTACTGAAGTGTGAGATCATGGCTGTCTATTAAAATCATGAATGTGACACTAAAGAAGATAAGTAGGAAACGGCTTTTTTTTTTTTGGTCTTTCTGTTAAAAGAATTAGGAGATATGAAATCAAAGTAGCAAGTGGCTGCTCCAAAATAAGCAACACGAGTATTTCTTTTATCTTCTGTTCACAGAGTTTATTACCAGATTGTGGTCCTAAAGGTTTGCAGGGTTCAAAGAGCAGGTAGAAAAATTAACAGAGGAAAAGCCCATCAAACTCCTAGAGTACTGTAGAGCTGCTTGAATATGTTCATCTTTATGCTAGGTTAGTACTCACTTTTTATATAAAACAACTATTTTGGTTGGGTTTGTATTTTTTAGAAATTGGAATAGAATAGATTACAAATCTGTATTTTAAAGCCACTTATCCTTTTTCTTTTTTTAAAAAGGATCTATACTTGTTATTAGCTTGAAGTATCCGTATTTTCTTTCAGACATTATCTTGGTGGACTCTAAGATATGTGAATATTCACCAGCAGTTGTTAGAGGAGAGATCACCTGAGCTATTTACTCTTGCCCAGACCTGTATGAAACAAGGTATGTTTCTAATTACTTGGTTTATTGACCTACAGCGTCATTTGTAAGATATCATGGGGGAGGGGAGTTTGTAGAGACAACTCTAGCAACATGATGGTTGTCAGATGCTTATGTAACTACAGAGAGTAGAGAGGGAACAGAATTCACTTAAATTGACATGGACTTGTATGGCACATGCTGTTTTTCAGACTTAAAGTTGAAAATGGGAATATGTGATTGTAGGCAAAGGTTTTCTTCCCCTGTGCTTAGCACTGTTAACTTATCACAAGCTCACTTGAAGCCATTCTGTACATTTTCATTCCTTATTTAATGGAGCTTATTTTGGCTTGAAAAGGGAGCGTCCTTGTTCTTCTGTATCTCTATGGGAGAGATAAACTTTTTTCCTGTTTTCTCTATCCCCACCTAAGTTTTGAGATTTGTTACCTCTCTCTCCATTATACGTAGAGAAAATAGACAATGTTACAACTAAATTGTGTAATATATATATATAGATGTTTACAAAAGCATAATGTAGAAAGTTAAAATGTCAAATACAATTATATTGCTAGGGATTTTTTCCAAGAGGAACAAACTCTTATATAGACTGTTACTATTGTTTGCTACAGCAACTGATAAAGCTGGGAAAGGAGGCAAGCTTTTATGTACATTGGCCCCTCACTTTAGCTAAAGGTTCTTCAATTAACTTCACAAACCTGAAATTCCCAACCAATTACACTTAAGAAATTTTCTATTGCATTTAGAGATGAATTGTCATGCATGTCTTATTTTGACAAAGGAGGCAATCTTAAATGCTGAAGTTTCAAGTCTCCCCTCTCCTACCACGCCTTAATGGAGCTTTTTTGACCTGAACCATATGTAGGTTCAGGCCAGGCAAATTATGTGTAAAATATGAAGTGGGTTTTCGTCTTCGTATAACTTCCAAATAGGTACCAAAGATGTTAGTACAGTAATGAAATTGAGCAGAGGATTTTACTGGGTCCTCTGCATTGAAGAAGCAGCTGACTTAATGCTCTTACTGGTTGCTAAAAGCACTGGAGTGGAAAGGTTTTGTTGCAATTGATGTAAACTGACTTTTGGGTTTTTTGTACTTTATTAGAGGATTTTGAACTAACTCTAGAATTAACTTGCACAGGTATGGGAATCTTAAGATTAAATTCTACTTACTCCTTAATCTGTAATTTTAAAATCTCTAGTTCTTGGGAAGTTGGAAGTGTTGCTGTTTTGATGCATATATTAGAAAGTAATTGACAGGTGTGATTTAAGCACATCATGATAAATTACTTGGCTTGTTAATTTATGGGCTGAGGACTGGGGATTGGGGTTGGATTTTAGCAGGTGCAAAGAATTAAATCTAAGTTCCATTTTTAATTTCCAAATTAAATTATAACAAATTGAGTGTTACTTCAAAAATGGATGTTGTCAGTGTAGTGGAGTTAGTCTTACAAGTTTAGCCTGTTTAAATGCTTGTATTGAAAATAAAAATTCCTTAAAATGTGACTTCCAAGATATGTTGTAAAAGCTAACCTCCCACTTACTTCTCATAGCCAGTTTAAACACTGTGTTGCGTAGAGGTGGTTAACTGTTCCAGAGAGGGTTTTTTTGCTTAGTTTGATGCAAACTAACCCTCCGGAGAGGGTTAGTTAAAAAAAACCCCAAAAGTCTTTTGAGGCAAAATTGTTGTTGCTTAGTTTTAATGTAGTAAGGCTTGAATATTTTTGTGTTAGGTTGTACAGTACTTCTAGAATGTATATTTTCTAAATATTTACCTAAAAATATCTATAAATTTTATATTATGAAACAAATGGTGCTGGTGTGCTTCATTCACATAAGGAAAGTTAAGGAGATATGTTTGTAATATTTGTTTAAAAAAAGCTTAGAAACTAAGTAGTCTTCTGCTCATTTCTAGATAATTTTTTTGTTGTTCTGAGTATGTGTTCCAGAGATGCCCAGCATCAAAGATGTTTAGATACCACTGGTTTTGCATTTCTATTAGAGTACTGCAATTCTTGTTTGACAGTTTAGTTTTATTATGTTGACTTTGGAGTAGGCAGAGTACATGAAAACATTTTTGGGTTCTGTTAAGTAGATAAAATCTATAATAGAGAAATAGAGAAAAAGCACACTTTTTCTTCTTGGAAATACCTAAAAACTTGGAACAAAACTGAAAAAGAAGTAATCATAAAAATTAATTAAAATTCATTGACTAGGTGATGCTGGGTAGAGATACAGTAGTTTGTGCAGCTTTGATCTGTGTAGAGGATGCTGCTACATATGCACAGATACTAAATAAGTACTAAGATGTCTGTTTTCAGTCACCTGTTTTGAGACTCCTGAATATGGTTTCCAGAGAAGATGGTGTAAAGTACACTTGAATCTGTAGTGAGTTTTTCCAGGCAGGTTTTGCTGCCTGCTGCCTCTAACAGTTTATTTACTTTCTAATTAAAGCCATCTGGTATTTCAAACAAGTACCTTCATATTCCATAAAATAAATACTTAATAAACCTTTTAAATAGTCTTTGATTAGGGCTTGAAAAACCCACTTGCTTGTTCTGTATCAACTTGACTAGAAAACTTTGTCTTAATTACTAGAGAAAAAGACCTTCAAATTCAGGAGAAATTACCTTTTCTATTTAAAATACATTGTTCTCAAGTGTAAAGTCAGCATCATCACCTGGACACAAGACAGCTGCAGTGATTCCCTGCTGTTCTGAAGCAGCTGTTGTGCAAAACCAACAGGGCTTAGCACAGTTTCCCATCCATTTGGCCCTGTGCCAAACATGGTATGGGATGCCAGAGGGGTGTCTTAAGTTTGGGACATCAGTGCTTCTGTGCAGCTACATCAATACTAATAATGATGTGAAGCTTTCCACAAAGGTCCTTGAAGTCTCAAATGCCTAAACTTACCAAGTTTTGCGATTAGCACTGTAAGTAAATGATGTTCAGATAGGGAGTGGTAAGACCATTCTTGATGTATCACTTTAGTTCGTTATAGCAATATATATGGTTTTAGCACAAGTAATTTTATATTCAGATCACTGAAACTTGTTAGCTATGGAAAATCAAGAAGCAATGTATGATTATAGACTATAACCTGTTTGTTTTTTTTTTCTTTGAATCAAAATCATTCAATTGGAAAGTTGCATTTTTGTGTGGTTTCCACATGTGTACCTGCACATTCAGTATCTTGTAAGCTTTGTTGCACTGACAGTGGCCCTTCAGGATTTAGTGGCTCAAACTATGAGAAAGAGTCAATGCAAATCTATGTTTGCATTTGTATAAAACCCTCAGTGCATTTTTGAGTGCTTTTAATAATATCTCATAGAAAACTCCATTTTATTTTTTCCTTATATAAATAGGATTTTTTTTCCTTTGGGAAACCATCAGAGTGGCATTGTATATGTATAGTGTGTGAAAAGCAGGTAAAGATGGCAGATGTCCTAAATAATTTACTGAAATTTTTTTACAAAGCCTTTGTTAGAAAGGCGAATGTTTTATGGTCCTCTGGGCATTATTCTCTTTTTTAAAAAGAGAATGTGCTTAATGATAAATATAGACAGAAGTATTAAACCTCAGATCCTTTCTTAACGAAAAGTATACATTACTTAAATGTGAGGTTAACATTCAGCTAACTTCCTCAATTTTGAAGTAATGTGTTTGAAATAGGCTTTGTGTTAAAAGCAGGGATTAAGTTGCACAGACTTTGTTTTTAAATAGTTATAGTCTCCTGAGGTTTTTTTTAAGGATTAAGTTGTAGCCTGCTGCATTCTGTATCCTACTTTAGTTGGAAACCATTGGAGTAATATTTTTAAGTTACCAATTTGCTTTCATTAAACAAAATCTCTAAATTCAGACTTTGAAAAAAGTTACGTTACAAGGCAGGATTTATCCATGCAAATTCTTATTTACTGAATTAAAAAAGGTGTGTAAAAATATGTTCAGACTTAGCAGCTTTCTATATTAATTGAAAGATTTTGAGGATTAACAAGCACTAAAAAAAAAAGCCTAGGAGGTTTAAACAATAAAATCTGTTCAGGCTAGAGTTGACTGCCAGTCTCTAAATTCAAAGGTCAGAGAAAAATGTTTTAAAAAATCCTTGATAATATTAGTTTTTCATATAGTAAGACTTTTTACTAATCTTAATAAAGCATGTTTGAAAAATTAAGCATCCATTAAGTAACACAGCATCTATGTTAATCTTCGGTACCACTCTTTTTAGGTAATGTGATACTGTGAGCTTTTAAAGAACTTTATTATGTAAATATTTTCTGGCAAAATAAAGAAATAAAGCCCAAAGCAAAAAACCAATTCCATTTAAGAATAAATCACGTGAATTGTGTTCAACTTAGTGGTCTGTATTTTACTATGCAAGAATATTCTTTTGTCATTTACTGTATTTTGGTAGATAGAATTAAATACATAAGAAATACAAATGCTTCTATGCTGGATGAAAAAATATCAAGTCTTCTTTCCTAAAGATTTCAGATTTATTTATGAAGGTATTTTCTCCTGTTCAGAGGGAGAACATGATCTTTATCACTCAGCAAATCAGTAACTATAAAAAAAAAACCAAACCAAAAGAAAAACAAAGCAGAAAACCAAACCAAAACAAAAAACCACACACACAAACAAAAAACCAAACAAACAGAAAACCCCTAAAAAGTTCTAAGTCCCCATTCAATGCTCAATCTGCTGGTGAAACTTCCTCATTTGAAGCCTGCTACTTAAGGAGGGTTTTACTTCAAAATCCTGTATTCTGAGTTCCTATGTTCTTTAGCAGGTCCAAGACAATTAGAGTTGTTTATTTCCTGCAAGAGTAACATATCCCAATTCAGCTTTGCTGTAAAATAGAAGCGAAGGTTAAACTTTTGCTTGTTCTAGTAGTAATTCTTAGATATAAAACTTGAAAAATGCTTTAAATAGTGCATATCTTTTATACACTGACTGTGGATTTTTAAACGTGTGTAGGTGTAAAGGACAACGGGCCTGCTTTAAACATAACAGACTTTCTCTCCTGGTATTTTAAATATATTTTTAAAATATCATTCTCCCAGACTGCATCCTGATAGCTTTTCTTTTTCTTAATTTGCAGTGACAGAAGCAGAAACTTTGTTCACAGGTGGTGAGAGCTGGCACTTAGCAGTTCAGTTCCATCTTGAGTGTGCCTATACATTTTTGTATTACTATGAGTATAAAAAAGCTAAACAATGTTTCAATACGGCTAAAGACATAACGAAACTGCAGATTAATCTTACAGGTAAGTTTTGCTTGTACAGTCTATGAGGATGGTTGGTTGAAGCAAACTAACCTATAGTTTGTTGGGATTTGATTTGGTTTTTTAACATATCCAAGTAAAAAAGAACTATACTTTGAAAAATCTTGATTTTTAACAGGTAGGACTTATTTGTCTTCTAAGAATTAACATTGCTTGGAAAAGGGAAGGGAAATACGCTATCTAGTTACAATATCATCCCTAATATGGATGTCTGAGCAGCTGTGGTATTACGATCCTTCCTTCTCGTGTTTCATATCGAATTCTAGGTCTCATTGTCTCTGTTATGGGACTCCTGAAACTAGTTGGTGTCATGATGAATAATTTTGTTTGTTTGTTTGGAGACACTTATAAAGAAGTCTGCATGATGATTTGATGCAGTCTTTCACCTTTTATGCCACTAGCCTAGATCTGCTCTGTGTAAATAGCATTTAAAAGTCACTTCCAGGACTGTTGTTATCACAGGAAATAAGTAGAAAAGTCAAATTTCTGATGAACATAAATATCAAGGATTCAATCACTATGGAGGCTTTATAATTATCCTTTCAGAACCTGTTCTTTGGAGTCGGGCAGGTCAGATTGCTGCACATGCAACTTCATTTAAAATTACATGTATAAATATGGGACTAGGTAATCAAAATGACGCAAGATGCACACCTCCTCTGTGTGAGAACTTTTGATTGTGCCTGAGTAGAAACGCAAAAACCTTCATATAGTTTTTTCTATGGAGTTATTAGTGGAAAGGACTAAGGAACTGAAACTTGCAGCCTCCTTACCAATTATACCACTGTATGTGACAAGGCTAGCTGTTCCTTTATATTTAGATTGGAGTTGCAGCAACCCCTGCTGATATCCTGAGTCAGTTTAATATTTAAAAACCAACAAACAAAAACCAACAAACAAAAACTCTAAACAAACAAAAAAAACCCACTTCCCCCCCCCCCCCAAAAAAACCAACCCCAAACCAAAAAAAACCCCAAACCACAAAACCAAACAACTTTTGTGGAACTCCATGCTCATTTCTTCAACGGTTTTAAAGGTTTACTTTGAAAATCTGTAATGAAAATCTTGTGGCATAATGTCTTTGCATAACTATGAATTGATTATATTCAATGGTATCTGCTTAAAACATAGCAGTAATTTCCATATATTTGTTTGAAGGAATTCCATGCATTTCAATTGATCCTACCCTTTTTTCCTATGTACAATATGTACTGTATGTGTGACATGTTCCATGTGTGGCATGTACTGCAAATTTTATATTATAAGGTAATTTTGTTTAAGATTAACCTAAACTTTTCTTGTTTTTTATTAAAAACATCAGTGCCTGTGATGATCTCAAGCTATAAAAATTCAATTAACTAAGAACAAGTAAAATCAAAGTGGCAGGTGGCTATTCACCAATATTCCTCAAATTACAGCTACATGTTGGATTTTTTTTCCCTTTAAAGGAGATCTTTAGATTTTGGATTAATAATTTCCTTAAATCTAACCTATGAAAAAACCTCTTTTTTGAGGGGGGAAAAAAAAAGTTTGGATGCAGTGGAATTATTTGTATTTTTGGTTACTTTACCAAGAGGTTATGTTAGTCCCAGAGAGAGACTGGTGATACGGTCTCTTGGAAAAATGTTGTGAAACTCCTAGAAGTTCTCTGGTTTATCTCCATAAATCTATTAGAGTATTTATGAAGGATGTCTAACCTGAAGGCAAATGAACTGAACTGAACATGTGGGAATTGTTGGCATTCTAGACAAATTCATTTGACATGCATGTTTTGGTTAAATGGAAGGAATGTTACATCATCAAAAAAGACTTTGCTTTAATGTAAAAATTCAACCTCTAGCAAAGACATTTTTAAGACTTTTGGAAGGAATTTCCTTTTTAGGAAAGGATTTAAAGAGGTTTTTATTCTTTAGTGGTTGTAGTCCTTATTAGTTGAACATTTTATTACGGCATGGAAATGTAAGCTGTTCTTAGAGAATTTAGAACCAATGATTTCCAAAGTTACTGTAGAAATGTGTGAATAAATCATACTTGTTTTGGCTTGTGTACTTTAAGTCCCATTAATCCAGGTCTGTGCTGTATTCATCACTTATTAAAAAACATCCTTATGTTCCTCACAATGAGTCACAACCATCAATAACTTCACAAAACAATTTCCAGTAAAAGAGAAGACTGGTGCTTCTTGCGTATAAATTCACTAAAATGAAGGGTGGTAATCCAAAATAAATTTAAGATCAACAGATCTGGAGGATTAATAATACTGAACTGAGATCTGCATATTGTCTGCTTATTGTTTTCATGCCTAGTAATGCATGCCTGGGAACTTTTAATATGGAACAGAAAGTAAAGTCTCTGTATAGATTCCCTCTCTTTTGTGATGATATGTGGTGGTGTAAAGCAAGCACATTTTTCCTCCCAGCTTAAAAACATCTGATATATATTTTCCAAATAAAAAAGATTTTGTCCCTGTAGTAGCAAAGAATTCTTTGCTTAAAAAAATGGGGTGGGGAGTGTGTGCATCTCAGAGCATAAACAAATCACAGTTTCTGGGTGGTAGCAAGTAAATGTGTTGGTAACCAGCATAACTCAGCAAGTGTTTTATTCAGCTGTTTAAGCAGTAAGACATAACAGGAAGTGAATTGCAGCATAATGATTTTCAAGCATTATTAAAATTGAGAACTGAGTGCTACTGTGTAAAATTAGTATGAATCATCGCCCAGTATTTCTCTGTGTGTGTGTCTTTTCTCTTCAGTGTGCCTTGCGATTTTAAGGTGATATTTTTTAGACCTTTTTCATTTCTTCATAAACTCTTAACACAGGGTGTTCACATTAAAAGGGGTGTTTGGCAGAAAAGGAGAAATCAGTTTAATTTCTGGTTTCCCTACTGCTCTCTTTCCATCTCCAAGAAGAACAGGGGGTGACTGCTATTTCAGTGTCTGTGCCAGGTCATTCTTACTGACAATAGCCTTATCCTCAGGCCTTTGTCACATGAGCAGTCAGTCATCTTTACCTCAAAGATTTTTATGTCCTGCAAAATTTTCAAAAATATAATGAAATTAAGAACGTGATCTTAATTGTTTCTGTAAAAGCAACAGTGGATCAGTATTCAGTCCTCCGTTTCTGTTATTGGACTTTTCACAGTTCACATTATCTGAGCATTGTATCGTAGTAGTAATAAGCAAGCAAACCTCCAAATTTTATAGAGTAATTTTTAGCTCCATTTTGTCTCTGGTTAGGATTCTGTTACTCTAAGTTACCATCCTGAAATTGTTCTATGATTTCTGATTGCAGCTTGCTAACAGAGGAAGAACAGACATGTTTTTCTTTTCAGTTTGGTATAAATGTTAATTGCCACCTTAAAAACTAGTAAAAGTTGTTTGAGGGTCAAATAAAGAACTGAGGAATTTCACACTGTGCATTCTGAATATTCATTAATTCAGTAGACAGCCTTCATTGGTTTGCTGCTTCACTCTCTCCCATGTTACTTTTACAGTGTCTTATGTACCATATTATCGTAACGTCAAGTCTGTGATCCCTCTTCATAGATCTAAGTCTTCAAATGAAGATTTGAAATATTTTAAATGATGGCCTGTAAGATATCATGGGATTTTAATTTGCCCAAATGTCTCCATTGTTGTCATTAATTTTTAGCAGCCAAATTGAACAATTGTTTGTGGTTTATTGCTAGGGAATGAGTAGGGAACTGATGAAACTTGATGACTATGAGTTTTCAAGAGACAATATGGTGGGTTATGGGTAATTTACCTAAAAGTGGCTTTACAAGACCTATCTAGCTGTGTTTGTATGTTTGTAACATGTATTTCTTTGTATGTCATAGCTAGCAGTGAGAACAGATGTAGTTTGCTGCAAAGAGATCAAGCAGAGTTAAACCACTGCTAAATTTCATAGGTTAATTCTCAATGTGTTTCTCTTTTTATTTTGCTTTTTTGTGAGCAACTTGCTAGTATATGATGGGATTACGGGTTTTTAGTGTTCATTAATATAAACTTATATTAATTTTCTTTAGGTGCTTTGGGGAAGAGAACACGATTTCAGGAAAAATACGTTGCACAGCTTATTTTGGATGTCCAAAGAACAGATGAATTCCTCCTTCCTCACAGTGAACTAAGTCCAGCTCCAACACCTCTAGAAAACTTAACAATGGTATGTATTTGAGAAGAATTGTTTTAATTTCTTAAAATGAAAATGTGCTGAAGCTTTTCTTGGGTGTCTGCAAGGGAAAAGTTTGTGGTACCTAGGAGAAACTTACGATTTCTGAAAGTTTTTAGAAAAGATGTGGGGCAGTCGTTTGCCTAATATTAAAGGACATGGGGTAAAACAACATATGACTGTCAGCAAGACAGATGTGGCTACTCAACTAAAAGCATGTTTGCAAGTACGATCTTCTACAGTTTATGTGTTAATTTCTAGTGCCTAAGAATGATGGAGTTAGGAAAACAGGTGAGACAGATTTTCAAAATAGCCTGCAAGGCATCACAGAAATGCAGATTCCTAAAGACTGACAGTCATGTTTAGTAACAGTGTGAAGGTAGGAATTATAAATTGCTTAACAACCACTGAATTGTTTTAGAATGGCATTTTTCCTTCATGAGGAGACGTTCTGGTTGGGATTTAACATTATTTGAACTTGCTAAAGAAGCCAGAGATAAATTGAGGCATTATGGTCCAAGATTTATTCTTCAGGTTGGAGAGCCTTTATAAAAAAAGGTTATGCCTTGATAGACTTCCAGGTCAAGCAGGGATCTTAAGCAAAAGAATTTGACAATACTTCTCTATTTCTAAATTGAATGCACAAATATCTTAGGAGACTATCCTAGCTTTTTTGTTTGTCCATTAATACATCCTTAGTGTTGTACTGGATTTGGTGAAAAGAGATTGACTGCATATATGTCACAACTTGTGCTTGATAGAACTATGTATAGCAACCCATTTAAGGATAGTGAGAACTCGGGGGAGGCGCCTTGGTGAGTGTCAGACTTAGTTGTAGACTTCAAGTCCAACTTACCTAGAACTAAATGATATGATGCATTGTTCTCAGAGGATCCCTAACTGGTATATTGTATGACTATTTGTTCCAGTTATTCACAACTTTCTGAATAATTTGCCTTTGTAGTCTATATCTGATAAGGACTGGAATAAAAATAATGACATCATTTCAATAAAAATGGCAACACTGTTTTAGGCTGTAGGTATAACCTGGAATGAAATATATTATCCTTGCTAACAAAATAATGTATTAATATCTCCTTTTCATGAACAGACCCAAAGCTGCTGAAGTAAGTTTAACGGAAAGTTTGAGAAAGAAAATTGGGATATTTGGAACCTTCAAAAATTAGTCATGCTTATGTTATCCACACTTTCCTACTAAAATTTTACTGAATGTATCTTGAAAATAATGCTAGAGAACGTAAGCACACCTACTCTTTCTGAAAAGTAAAAATATGACGCTAGAAAGGACTTGAAGTTCTGGCTACAAGGAGGGAGTTGAGTTTTGTGCAAGTCTCAGCAACTATGTCATATAATTCTGTTGTAAGTTACTTGGGCTGCCTATTAAGGAAAGTTAGGCTTTCTGTTCCCACAGTCTACTTGTGGGGGGAAAAAAAAATCAGAACCTTTTATTTCTGCATTCCGTGTGTGTCAGAAATTCTGAAAAATAATATTAGTAAAACCATGTGCTGCTTTGAGGAAAACCTGAGGTATTTCAAGTTCAGACATTTTATTAACATCATGTGTGAGTGTCCTGTCACAGGTATTAGACTAGGATTGACTAGGTAGACTTCCCAATTCATGTGTTTCTTTTGCCAGGTCTGGTCTCAAATTTGTCAGCCTTGAATGTATCTTGAAGTTCTTTTAGCTAAAATTGGAGTTAATGCTATTCTCCATCTGCCAAAAACTACTGACAACATCATTGCATCTCTGACTAAGTTTAGGCCAGATGCTTGATGTATCTTGTATACTTTTAAAAGACTATTCATGGAAAATGCATAGAAGCTAAGTCTTGAAGTGCTGAGAATCTCCACAGAGTTAACATGTGCATATGGAAAGCTAAAAGGTCTGTGATCATGCTGCATAATTATGGGGAAATTTTCTTGCCCTCTCCAGTGTTCTTATTTTACATCTGCCATTTGCAGATAAAGGAAAATGCTCTATTTGTCAAAAGATAGGAATTGCCCTGGAGGAGTGGGAAACTTCCTAAGAGAATTACAACTCTGCCAATATGTATAAAAGACCAAGTTGAGACTGGGCACACCTAATTTTCATCTCCTGTTTTGGAGTGCTTACTTCTATGGTCTTAAAGTTCTCCCCCTATTATTGTTCAGTAAGATGACTGAACAAGTTATTTTGCAATTAAGCGGTCAGTAATTTAATTCCATTAAAAATACAACTAATATAGCAATGTGACCGATTGTTGGACTGGTAGCTGGGCTGATTTCTGGTCAAGTGCTTCCTGCTTCCCTCTGGTGCTGAGCAGTTGTGTTATCTTAGATGGCACTAGAAGGAGAACTATTTGCATTTCAAAATAAATATTTGAGATTGTAAATTCAAAGCTTTGGTCACAGGTCAGCTTTCTTCAGAATAAATGATCTGAAAGCACACATTCAGTTAAACTGACGATATTTCTGTGAAAGGAAAACCTCCAGCTTGAGGTGGTGCATAACCACTCTTGATATGAAATGGTATGTTAAAATAGTTTGATTAGTTTTAAAAAATTCAGAGCTGTTTTTATGTTTTGGGGGAATGAGGAATTTCTTTTTAAATCTGGGAATGGAAGTCATGCTTTAAAACTGTCCTGGTTCTGG
>NW_009212032.1:0-1343 GCF_000690835.1 Fulmarus glacialis
CTCTACCCCAGCCGAAACCAGGACAGACCTCTTTTCTAAAGAGTATTAGTTTTAAAATATATTAAAAAGCATTTTCTCAATAACTTCATTCTGAACGCAGTTTTTTAAACCATTGCGTATTTAAAATGTATTTGTTTTTTTTCCTTCTAGGTCAGTACAGACAGGTTTTCTCTGACCTTAAGTTTTGCATACAGCCTTTTACTTAGTAACATCTATTTTTGGTGAGATATCTTCAGGGCTTATACAGGAAAGAAGATGATGAAGATAGATAGTAAAAAAAAAAATTGTTAGCAAACGAACTGTTTGTCAGAAAAGACTAATGATGTTTTTCTACTAACCTGAGTTGAAGTACCTTACTAGAGAGAGAATTTTAGTTCTCAGCTTGAACAGCGACTTTAATATAAATATAAAAAGACTAGAAACAACGTCCCCCAGTGATTTTCAGCATTGCTTGACATATTGTTCTTAACTTCTCCCATCTTATCAGAACATTTTGTGGAGAAGTATTTTTCTATACATTATTTCTTTAAATATAAATGTCCGACTGACAGATCAAAAAGTTAATTCCCAGCTTCTTAGCATATGGGTAATTAACAATGACCTTGATGATTAGAGGTTTTCAGTACACATCAGAATAATATAAGAGAGAAATTTAAGTAATTAAATAATTGTATGGCATGTGTTAGTCACTGAATTTTGAGTGTAAGGCAGGTTTTTTTAATTACATCTTTTTAAACACATATAATCTATTTCTTCATATAAAAACCATATTTGTCCCTTTTGCAGTGAAAGATAGTGAATGTAGAAACTCAACTACCAGCTCCCAGGAATGGTGCTTAGAATCATAGAATGTTTTGGGTGGGAAGGGACCTTTAAAGGTCATCCAGTCTAACTCCCCTCCAATAAGCGGGGATATCTTCAACTAGATCAGGTTGCTCAAAGCCCCATCCAGCCTGACCTTGAATTCATTTCCAGGGATGGGGCATCTACCACCTCTCTGGGCAACCTGTTTCAGTGTTTCACCACTCTCATAGTAAAAAATGTCTTCCTTACGTCCAGTTGTCCTGGTTTTGGCTTGGATAGGGTTAATTTTCTTCCTAGTAGCTGGTATAGTGCTGTGGTTTGGATTTAGTATGAGAATAGTGTTGATAACACACTGATGTTTGAGTTGTTGCTAAGTAATGTTTACACTAGTCAAAGACTTTTCAGCTTCTCATGCCCTGCCAGCTGACCCAAACTGGCCAAAAAGAATATTCCATACCATATGACATGCTCAGTATATGAACTGGGGGGAGTTGGTGGGGGGAGGACTAGTGCTTGGGAACTGGCTGGGCATCGGTCAG
>NW_009212033.1:0-15274 GCF_000690835.1 Fulmarus glacialis
TTAATGATTCTATGATTCTATGATCACAATCACACGAGGGCTTGCTGAATGTGGAAAAAAGTAGGGTGACCCATTTTGGCAGCAGCTAACCTTTGGACTGGCTTAGCTTTAATGTGAAAGCGCACCATATACGGGTACATGATACAGAAATACAATCTGTGTATTTTAGGAAGAAGAGGATGTTGAGCAACTTTGCTGTATCCGCTGAGAAAGAAGACAAAAAGAAATCCGCTAAATATTTATCAAAAATTCTTGTTTCATAACCCTTTATAGCAGGAAGGGTATAGGGTACTGAAACACTAAAATACCTTACGTAAGAATATTATGGATTTTCCTTCACTGGAATCATTACCAGTGTATTAGCTGATGTCTGCCAGGATTAGTGCAGGGTTTCTTATTCTCCCTCAGTGCAGAGGTGGATTGGAGGATGATCTCTTGATATTCATTCCATCCCTCCCTTTTTCTGACTTCATGATTGACCGAGTTCACCCATCATGCCTGAATTAGCTCTAACTGAACTCAATACTACTTGGAAAAATGGCTTTAACAAGAACAGGGTCAGATTCTAATACTGCTATTTGAGTAATATTTTGTTGAAGACCAAAGAAGCATCTGTGAACACACTGTCCACGGACACATTGTCAGACACACCGCTCATGATTTGCTTTGTATTCTGGAAAACTTCCTAGATTGGCACAGCTGGTCTCTAAATACACCATAAAAATAAGCCCATGAGAATAAGTCATACTTCAGAGGCGATTCCCGGGCTTACGGTTCAGACCGCAAATGGGATTGCAACACTTGCAAGTAGTTGCTCAAGCATGATGGAAATCCAGTTGCAAATACTGAAAGTAGGGTCCCCAGCTGGGAAATGTGTACACTGAGATATACAATTCCATTAATATATCAGAAGAAAAGTAGAACAAACAGCAATTTTTTGTTGAAATATAAGTGATGCTGATATTCAAACTGCGGAAGTGTGAAATTGAAGTTAAAATGAAGCAGACAGATGTGCTGTATTCAGGACTTTTTTTTTTTCCTTCTTCTTTTTGGAAATCTTTTCCAGAAATGACAGGCTGCAGAATCAATGAATCAGATTTGGAAAATATTGAAATGCACTTAACCTTCTGCTCCCCATAGTCAATAAATGCCATTATTAATGATGTTCTCTAGTGAAGTGTTTTGTGGACAAATTAAATACTGCAGCTTTCCTATACAAAACTCTCTACTCCCTTTACTGTAGGGAAGTTCTGGGAAAAGCCTTGTAGGAAGAATAAAACAAAAAAAATTTTACAGGCATTTATTAAGAAAATGTGCCAATTACTTTAATTAATAAAACTTTGCTATCTAAAGAACTAGACAAAACAGTTCAAACGCATCTAGACTTTACAGGTGAGGGATCAAGCTAAGAAGTATGCTTTACGGAGTATCTTTTCAAGTCTTTGGAAATCCTGTCAAATGGAGAGGATCAATAATAATTTAGGGAGAGCGCATGAGCCCTTCAAAGAAATCTGAGCACAGAACTTGCTGTGTAATCACGCCCACCCTGCCGGTGCTGTGCAGCCTCGTGTGGGAGCCACCACTGGGGACATAAAGCTGCCATCCACGGTTTGAGGAGCGGGCAGCTTTCTTCTTTGACAAGCCCTGCTACCTTTGAAGCTGGGATCTACTTGTTCTAATGGGACTGATTAAAGAGGGAGAGGAAACTTCAAAATACTTCACTGCCTCTGTGAACTAAGTAGTCAGAAGGCTGCACTGACAGCCTCTTGTGACATGTACCATAGTTCCTCATTCTGCCCTTTAACATTAGCATTTTTTTTCCATTTGTGTGTGAGAATGCTGAAGTTTGCAGACACAATACAAAATAATCAGTTCCTCTACCTTAGATGGGACTCCTTCATATTTCTCCCCGCTGGGCTTTGTGTATCTATCTTTTGCTCTGAAGTTTTGTTGTCAGTCACACATTTTTAAAGCCATTGTGATCCTGATTCAGCAGTGTGATGCACGGTTGTGACTGCCAGACTGACGAGAGGCGTATTTTTATCATAGGGATAATTTAATGGGAAGGGCAGTAATTACTGATACATGGAATTGGAGAGAATAAAATGCTAACAGAAAATCCTGAAGAGGGGTCTGCAATTCCTCCAGGCCTCTGTGTGTGTGTGTGTGTGTTCATTTAATTTAATTTCACTCACTTAATGCTGATCTGTGCTGATGCTGTCTGTTCCCCTGTTGCCAGATGAAGCCCATCTACTTTACAAGTCAAAAGCAGGATGATGCACAAGTAATCTCCCCTTTCTCAGTCCTGGCAGCGACCCTTGGGTCAACATCCTCTGCTCATTTCCTTCTCCTGCTTCTGTCTACTGGAATGACTTCCTCACCAAAATACCTCCTCTCATCCAAACCCCTTCCAAAAAACAATTTCATAAGACACCCTTATTTACAGGAATAAATTTTAAAATTAATCTCAGGGGGAACTTCAAGTGTCTCCAGTTTGACAGGTATGTTTTCAGGGCATAACGTTAAAAGGCCAGGGTTTTTCTTTATTTTGGACACTGCATCAAATATATTGCCCATCAGGTAACTCAGATGTCCCATTTGAGGGGTCCAAATTAAAGATAAAACCAGATCCATATTTATATAACAAATAAGCTGACAGAAATGCTTTGATGATTATGCAGGCATCTAGTTTTAACATGTTTTGGAACTGCTGACCTCAGTGATTCACATCTCATCCTTTCAAAGAAAAATATTTTACTTCACTTATTCTCTCAGTTTATAAAACCTACTTTTATCTTTCTTACTTCCCTTGAACTCCAGATGCCTAATTCATCCTTTATGTGAATGCTCTCGGGATAACAGAGGCCACACAGATGACATTTCTTGTTTTTACCGGTTCTGCTTTCGTCTTGGTCAAAATAGGGGCAAAAAAGGAGAAGAAAAAAAAGAAAGGATGACACCACTTGATGTACCTCATCACACTCATCATGAAGGCCTGGTCTTGTGGCTTAGTCCCACCACATGTTTGCAACAAGCCATTCCTTTCCCCACCACTCTCCAAGAAGCTAAGGCAGATGCTGTCACCCTGTCCCTGCTCCCCTCCTCCTCCAGTCCTGCCCCCACTCCTTGTAGGTAGCAGATGTCCTATTTGGCATATCTGTACTGATAAACTGAAGAGCATGAGGGGGTGAGCTCTGGTTTTAGACCCCTGATTATCTACATTGTTTAATCTTTAATCTTGTGGTTTGGCTTTTTATTTGACCACTTCAGTTAGCTCTATCTGCAAGACAACCTGCTCCCGAGCCATTAGCAGTGTGGACGCGAGCCAGCCAGTCTCACTTGACCTCAGAGCCATCGACTGCAAACTAAGTTTGCAGACCTGGAGAAGAGAAAAGGCATGGTGAGGCTACTGCCTTCCTGACAGACTTCTAGTTACCTGGTGAAGTGCTAGCCTTTTTGCATTAGTAGTGTTTGCTCCCATCAATGACACTGCTACTGTGTTTAGTGCTGAGAAAAGAGCCGAAATAAAAGTGATCGCTGATTAATCACGTGATTCTGGAACAATTTTTACTTGCACAACAGTGGTACCATTTTTTTTTAACCTCTAGGAACAGATGGCAACTGTGCCTCCCAGTGAAGGCTGCCAACGACATCAGTAAAGATATACAGTTCATTCACTTTTAGATAAATAAACCTTGGGTTACAAATAAAAGTAATGAAAAGTCACTTGTACTCCTTGCTATATACCTATACTCCTGGCTATGTACACTGGAGCAAACGCTATACACGTGACTCGGAGGAATTTCACACGGAGAATGATACTGTTCAGAGTCTGGAGGGTAAGTTCACACCACCCTGATGAGGCTTGTTGGCACGGCCCCTAAGCAGAAGTGCCTCTGTTTGAAGGAACTTGAACTATTAAACGTTCTTCATGAAATGGCTTCTTCAAGCTGTGCTACTGCAGTGCCTTAAAAATGGAGAGCAGAGACAGCACTGCCGCCTGCTGCTCCCAGGGACGTGGCTCTCACTCTCTCCAAGGGAACCACAGTTTGGGTGGTAAAAGTTGATATTTACTGTAAAAGAACATTTACTGTAAAAGTAAATTTAAAAAAATAATTTGAAAACTAATACTTAAAAAAAATATTTACCATAAAATTAAACACCAACTTTGTCCTTTACAAAGCGTTAGGACAAAGCGTTAGGAAATAAAACAAGCCCTCATTACTCTCCTGTCACAGTTTCAAAAAGAAAACAAGCCACCTTGCCACCTTTTTTGCAGCTTAGTCACAGGCTTTGATGCTGTTATCTTTGGCTAGTTCAGTGTAAAGGGTTTTGTTAGGACTTTACTGAAAGTAAATCAGCATCTCACCAGGCCAAGGCTTGATATTAACAATGCTGTCCTTAAAGAAAGGTGTGATGGACCAGAAAGAGTAACGATAGAAAGAATAACACAGAAGAAAATCAAGATCAAAATCATATTAAAATGCATGACCTAAAAGTGATAGCGCATGTATTTACATTTTTTCCATATCACCTGTCCTATACAGCTGAAATTATTAGCCTGAGTCTTAGAAATCTTGTCCTCGATAAACACTACCAGAAATGCAGCTAAGAGTTACTGTTTTAAGGTCATAATAGAAACTATCACAACATTCGTAGTGCTAAAATGGTATATTATTGGCAGAAGCTAATAGCTACTACTGATACTCTAAAGCTTTGTGGAAATGGGGCACCGATGTTTGTAGCTAGCAAGAGATGCGGTTCACCCAGATTAATTCAGTCACAACAGACCTGACTAGTGAGAGGTAGTTCTAAGGTTGTTAGACCTTAGGTCAGTGCTAAAGAAATTATACTGGGGTTTTAAGAGCTATGCCTGTGACCCTGGAACCTTCAATGACACTTTATTAAAGAATTTGATTAGAATTTGTGATTTAACTACTGAGTTGCAAAGGTTGCCAGAAACTGCCAAAGGGGCGGTGATTTTGTCTTACAACAATGCATATGTAAATTTTGAAGGAAGGTCACTGCACTGTTTGGGAAATTAAATTTCAGATCTCCTCCTAGGAAATGCTTAGATGAAATAAAGAAGTGTATATAGGAAGGCATGCATTCAGTGCTCTCAGTCACGCATGCTGGGGGAAATCCTGGCTCAAACCACAGGGGACTTGGCCACCGAGTTGAGACAGGCCAAAATTTCAACTTCTATATTTACATTTGCATGTGGATTCCACCAGGAAAGATTTGCTTTCTGGCTTTTGGAACGTGACTTCTTTGTGCTAGATTCTAAAGAAAACTGCTTTTCACGTTAAAAACAGCACTTGGCACACAGTGTGGCATTACAACCTGCTCATACTTTGTCTTCCGATGCTTTGAATCAGGACCATCCTTGCTTATCAAGTCAAGCTGCCTACTGCTTCCCCACCTGAGGTATGTTAACGCTCTTTGTAAGCCCATTCTTTTGTCCCTGTTAGAGTCCTCACCCATAAATCATTCAAATCCCTGAACCTGAGCCCTGCTCTACTACTGCCTTTAGTCATTTTTATTTATGCCTGGAAACTCTTCAGGATGTCAGAGAAAAGCTGACCAAGACAAATGAGTGACAATGTATTTCTTTCCTCCTTCGGTGCAAATTCAAACAGGTTAGCTTCTAGCACTTGTGGTTTGAACAAGAGTGGAGCAAAGGAATATTTCCACAGGCAGGCATGATTCTCAGCTGTGAGAAAGAGACTAACAAACAGCACTGCCTCCCAGACAGCCAGATGCCTGGCATTTCCCGGCTGAGGCATATTTGACTGGGTCCTCATTTGGGTGCATCAGGCTAGGAGGTTTGCCCAGCCAAAGCACTGTGAACGTACCCAGAGTCCTTTCTAAAGAAAATTACTATGAATCTTAACACAAATGAACATGATACTCCCAGACTAGTTAAAACGCATGACACACACACACACACACAAAATAATTTAAAAAAAAAAAAAAATCATGAAATCATCTGAATATAAGTTGGGGTAGTAAACTACTATGAAGTTCAAACTTAACAAGGATGGAAAGTAGAAGTTAAGAAAAAAAAATATGTGGTAAATTAGTACATATTTGCTTATTCATGCAGTGTTAGCCGACAAAACATATCCAGACTTCATGTGCACTTACCAGTATATTGTCTCTCACTCTGATACTGCAGCTTGAAAGAGCACAAAACTACCTACTAACTAGCTCAGGTGATAGATGTTTGTGCTTTAGGGGTAGGGATTAATGAATTAAATTAGCTACGCTTTCCTGTGCAGCAATTTGCCAGCAGTATGGATGGATCTATGATTTGCATAATAACAAGGGTTGAGATACTCAAAGCTGAGGAAAATAGAATAGAACAGAATATTTCGGTTGGAAGGGACCTCCAATTTTCATCCAGTCCAAGATTTAGCCAAACAGCTCCAATTAATGTAAGTGGGAATTGTGTGGCTAAGACTGCTAATGAGCTTTGTGTCTTCAACCAAGAATCTTTACAGTGTCATAAATTTTCTTATAGAACCTATTATTTGTGCTCCAGGTAAGCTGAATATTATATAGAGGAGGAATTGTTTAAATCCTACAAGAACACTCAAAATAAGATGCAGGACCGGTAAATGGAACAAACCATGTGCTAGCTCAAGCTGGTGTGATCTCTAAGGTTTAAATGCTCAATAAGCTTACTGACAATACCAAGCTGAGATTAGTAAATCCAATTTTATTCTTCACAGAGAAAGCACAGTATCAGCAAAACAATTTTTGCTCGGTGGATGGAAAAAAAAGGTTTTATGCAGAAGAATAAATTACATGAAGCAGAGAAAAACTAGTTGGGCAGTGGTTGTACAATCAGTTTTACAGAGTGTCGGTCAATATAACACTATAGATGAGATTATCTTGACGTTTCCCAACCTGTATATCAAATACGTATTGCTGGAATGGTACCCAGCTCACTTCTGAAGAGCTCCTGTGGGTAATATAGTTACTAATACTAAACATAGTTACAAATATTTTTTGTTTGTATAGCTATCAGAACACCCTCCCCATTCCATTCATCTGCTCCTCCAGTCCATCTTACTCCCGACCTCTGCTCTGGATGCGTGATGCATAGTTAATTTGGCACTGTTAATAGCCTGGCAGAGATGCCAACTCTTAGGGTTGTAGGTAAGCACCTCCTCTGGCTTCCCAAACATTTTTTTCTACTACAGAGTGAAAAACCCCAAACAGGTGCATTGAATATATTCACTCTGGATGATGGGAAAAAGCGCCAGCATAGTGAAAGGAAGAAGGTAGATAGAGTTTTCTTGCAGCAAGTAATCAGGACATGCCCTACTGGTACATCTCCTGTTGTCAAATGGCAGTGATCCAAACGTCATCTTTTTCCACTAGAAATCAAGTGGACAGCCACAGCAGCCTTGACCTGATGACAGAGGCTGAGAGGCTAAGAAGAGATGTCACCTGGGTAGGTTATTGATGAGTATTTTACTGTTTAAAGTCACTCCACTATCTAACAGGTCTGAATAACCACATTTATTATCTATATACAGTATTAAAGACCTGGCTACATAGCTATTGTGCTCCTCTAAAACACTGAAAATACGGACTTGAGGGCTCATAAAATATAGAAATAATTGTTCTGTACCTATTTTGCTTTTCCTTAGCTATATATTTCATTTCTTCCCTTCTCCTCTTCCCTCTTAACAAGCCTTATTCTTGCCAATTTTAATTTTTTCCTTTTTCGGACTGTCAATCACAGACAGTGCCTTGACTTACAAAGAGATCTTTTCTTATTCCAAAAGCCTTTTTTGTCACTATGATTGCAGGCTTTACGCTTATCTCCTGCCTCTCAGATAAGCTCCCTCTTCACTAAGGTCCATCCTATAATCTCAACCTATTTCTATGTGATTTAACCTCCTTGAGATGAATGGATTTTTTTGCTTGTTTTATTTGAAGGGATTTTATTTAGGGGACTCGGTTCTGATACAATCTAGACTCGTGACATGCAGTTAAAAAATACAAACAATAATGAAGAAAGCTTTCCATTTTCTGAGAAAGGCAGTTTGGCAAAAACTGTACAAACACAACACACATGAAAAATTAAAAGGTGAAAACAAACAGACAATTTCCTTTGCATGGGCATAACTCTTTCCAGGCTAGCAAAACTTTATGGTGTATACTTCTGCCATTGTCTTGTTGCAGATACAAGAAAGATAATTTCCGTGCTTAGTTCATAAGTAATTCATAAATAATCTTTATTTTGTCAACAGCTTGCAGGTATACAAAGAGAGGAGAGCTTCTTAAAAATCTAACTCCTATATTCTTAAAGGCTTAAAGAGTCTTGTAGGCTGCTGGAATTAAGTGGCTGTGATTTGTCTGTAAATTCAGACATTTCCTTCATTAAAACTTCACTAAATCTAAACACTTACACTCTTCATTTCATATATTTCTTAAGTGTCCTGACAGTCTCTCAAACATTTATTCTGTTGATGTGTTCATTTTTAGTAATAATGTATTATATATATTTACATACGTGACTGAAACCCCCAGATATTGTAGACAGATGATACCTTACAGGAAATCCCTACAAAGCAGAGTGGTTATCCCTCTATATAAGTACTTGAAACAGGAAAGCACATTCGGAATTTTCTAGACACATTAATTCAATCCTATTTGGGCCTCTCCAACTAAAGTGCAAAATACAGGTGGTGAACTTTTCTGAGAAGGAAGACAGCCTTATCAAACTCATCTCCAAATGAACTGCAGCAACTCTCACTTTTTCTTTACAGGTAAGAAACAGCTGCTTTTCATTACTTTGGGCAGTAACATCTCATTAGCATGGCACATCAGAAAGCTGGGAACCATCAGCTACGCCTGATGAAGTTGATTTCAAGTTTCTTCGAGCTTGGTTCAGTCCAAGCAGAAAACCAAGTTGGGTTATGCAGTGGATAATGGGTAGGAGAAGTTCTGGAAACACTGCTGAGGATGAGGGCTGAAGGAAATGTTCTGGCAAACTCAGCTTTGGCCCTAGCAGAGGCTGACTTCTGCTATTTCACTCCCCAGGCAGAGATTTTTGGCAGTTAGGCAGCAAATCATTTCCCCCGCCAAGTAAGTGAAAAGAAATGTACTCTCCATGACACATTAGTTTACGTGGTAGGTCAGGGAGGGTATCAGTGAATAGGAGGTCCAGCATCTCGTTCTGGCATGGGTTGCACAGCTGAGATACGCTGCCTGCAGGAGCTAAGAGTATCTAATTACAGCCTTCACTCACAGATGTCCCCACTGGCATGAACCCTAGTTATAGCCATCGGTGACATGTACTTTGGCAAGGTCCTGACAGAATGGATATTTTCCAGGATCCCTGGAGCAGCTAAGAGCTTGTGGAGCTGCACCCTCTGCGTAGGAGGGTCTGCACTCTGAGGCCAAAGAAGGAGAAACAAGTTTGAGTATCGTAACAATAAAGGGTCTCTCTCTTCATGTGTATATGTTTTCGTCTTGTTTTTCATCTTCCAGGTGGGAAGGTGAACACCGAGTCTCTAATGAGACTTCATTAATTTCATTTCAGTCTGTGTCACGAGATGATGAAGTCTGGTGGACAGATGATACTTAACTGTGGAGCCCAGTAGAAAGCTGGAACCACCTCTACCGTATTCAAAGCATCCTTCAGGACTGATACCCTGGGGGGTATTTATTTCAACAGAAAAAGACGCAAAGAGAACAAAGCAGAACATTCAATTTCTGAGTCTGTCAAAATGAATGACTGCATTTCATTTGCTTATTTTTATCTAAAGATAAAAATATCTTAAAGAGTTAACATTGGTTAAGCACAGCTTGCATTGGTACATAGTGGCAGAAAGCAAAAGCAAATGCATTAATTACTGTTCACTGGCCAGAGATATGATTTTGAAAAGTGCTAGATTAGCGAATAGTGTACCTCCAATAATCACAGCTAAAGCAAATACGTAACTTTGAAACACGCAATCACTAATGTCATTAGTATTAGCTATTTTACCTTTGAAGAATCACTCTGTTGGAAATAATAATTATATTAATACATTTTGAATTCCTTTGTTAAAACACATTTTTGCAAGAAAAGGGTACAAGCAAGACCTGCAAATTTTGAAAATTTCATTAAAAAGCATTTTCTTTTGGATAGAGTTCCTGCCCAGGAATGATACCACCCTTGTGATTAGCTTCTCAGAGGAATAGACTTAGGGACAATTCTTAACTTGTTCCTCTGCAAACCAATGCTCTTATCTTTTGATTGTAGCTCCCTCCAGAAAACGTGCTTTTTCCCCACTAAAACCTATTCTGAAGCCTGACCAACCCTACAGGAAGGCAGGCTGATAAGAAGTGGGAGTAGACATTCATTTTGATATCCTAATTAGCTAGGTAATGAGTTGCATTTTCCCTATCAGGAGAAGCAATTTTGCTGAATTCTCATACTGTCAAATTCTAGGAGACAGCTTAAGGCTGTTGACGCACGTTGATGGTTAACCTAGAAGATCGATGTAGTTTCCACTCACATTTGCAAAGGTCTGGTTGTCTTTCTGTCATTGCTGTGGCAGAAGCTGGGTCAGAATGCTCTTTATTCACAGATAGGAAAATCACCAAGGGAAGATTTGAAGAGCTGAATGAAACATTCCACAGAGATACGGAAGATTAATTTCGGAGAGCCAAGGCTTACAAGAAGAACCCTGATTTAAAACTGCTCCACAGGGGTTATGAGTAATTTAGCACAGGAGAAAACCACACTTGTTGTGCATGTAAAATACCACACCACTACGTATTATAAAATGACATAGGTGTCCTCTGCTTTTTTGGTATCGGACAGAGCTGTAACTTCCTGACAATGAACCAAAGCAGGGAAACAGAAAATCAAGCATCACATTTTCCCAGCTATCACCTGAAAAGCAGCAGCTGGGAGTACTTCCACATTTGGCATAAGGTGCATAGCCTCTTTTCTTGTCTCCTCCAAATTCAGTGATGCTCAAGATGTGTATGGAAGGTGTCCCCTTCAATGCTTTGCTTTACAGAGACAGAAGCAACCTGCATGTCACCATGACATTGAGAGAGTACCTTTTGTCTTCCAATTTTTGCTTGAAGGAAATTAATACAGCTCTGAACTTCACTAATTGCTCACTTGATTATGTTTCTCAGCCACACTCTGTAGCTCTGTATCAGCCAAGGACATGGAATACACAGCTAATGGCTGTCCTCCCTCCCTCTCCCCCAGGCTCTGCAGAGCATTGCCCTCACAAAATTATTTAGAGCAATATCTGTATCACACCAGCAGGAGGAAAGTGCTTGAGCACTTGATGACCTCCTGAGGTCCCTTCCAGCCTGAATTATTTTATGATTCTTCAATATCTTTCATGCTTGAACACGTGTATTTTCATAGCTGCTGGACCTCCTAGGACATGCAGTTCCAGCTAAACATATTCAACTGTATATGCAAACACATAGGCAAAACAATCTCTATGAACAGGTATTATTAGATATAACTTCACAGATAATATTCATTACAATTCACATGAATGGAAATCTATGAATTTGTGTATTTGTGTTGTCCAGCTATATACAGTATGTGAGACCAAGTTTGCAGAGAGAGAGCACTCTCTTTAGGAGTTAAGTTCTTCTGCCTTTGGGTGGAGTAATGCACAATTCAAGTTTTTGGCAACATTACTTGGTATCACTTGAGTATAATGCTGAGCCTGATAATTTCACCCTGAGCAGTGATTCAGAAATGGGAAAGGTTTTATCCAATAGCCATCCATTGACTGTCAAAGTCAAACCTATGGAACTGCACACATTTTAGAGAGCATACAAGTCCCAAAAATTTGAAGAGTTCCCAACTCTTAAGCAATAAGCTCTGCTGTGGGACTAACCATACTCTTTTCCCTGCATCCTCTAAGCAAGATTGTGAAGCTTAAATGAACATATTTGAGCCGCCGGTTCAGTTTAGACCACTAACTCCTTTTGTTGGTTTTATGTGGGAGGCTAAATATTTCACTGAATTCAGTATTAAAAATTCAAACAATTCAGTCATATCTAATTAGGCATTTTCTAAGCAATATTATACCATTTCACACAATACAGACTGAAAGAAGAAATAAGAAATGCTAACCACCACTTTTAGCTCAGAACAGGGATAAAATGTGTTTTTGCTTTGTGAAGTTTCTCACGAAGAAGTTGAATATACTAATATAATAGTTTACATCCACTTTCTGTGACTGAAAAGGTATAGTTTTCTCTTTATTATGTATCTTGGGTCGTGCTGGCAATACGTCGGAGCCCTTTGCATTTCTTAATTGCAATGTGGGTTTACTCCCACTAGGTGTTACCCTTCCTCTATGGTTTGTGCAGGAAATCGTCCTCCTTGAATAAACCTGCCCCACCCGTGGGTGCGCTACCCAAAATGCAAAATAGGGGCTCATCCTTCATCCCATCGTGATGGAAACACCTTCCTAAACACTGACACAACAAAAGCCCCCCTCCAAAAAAAAACAAACCAAACACCCAAAACACAGTGTAAACTTCTCAAAATATTAGAAGAAGAAAAGCTCTTGGATCCCATCAGATGAAGACAGCATGTACCCAACACGTAGCTAGTTCCAGTAGGCAGCTAATAGCAAACACTGAAATGTGACTGTCTTATCTGAAGTAGGTATTGCTCAGAAATGTCGTGGTACTGCACAGTCAAAGAAATTCAACTACACGTTTATTGTCATAAAGCCTAGCCTGTCCATTACACCATATTTAATATTTAACGCCCTTTACGGGCGGTGTATGCCTTACGAGACATTCTGTGGCAGCCTTGAATGTTACATGTACTAATATTTCACTGTCTCCCACACAAAATAAGAATAAACCACTGAGATTATGACTGTGTTACACAACACAGTGACTGACACATAAGTAAAAATAGTTGATATATTTACCCATTTTAATAGCCCCAGGTGAAGTCCAATTCTCCTCACTGGAGACAAACATAGCCAAATGAAAAGAGATAGGAAATGGAGAAGAAACTAGTTGAATATTTTGTGAAAAGAGGAAAAAATCTGTTAAAGAAAGAAGTTACAATAACCACAACCTTGCAGTGAGGCAAAGCATCCTCACTTGCATAAAGCAGCAGTGAGATGCCTAGAGAAGATAATTCTTCTGAAAAGCAGTTGCTTCAAACCAGATATTTCAACGCTGGGCATGTTTTTAAGCCCAGAAAATGACAGCCATCTCAGAGACAAACACTGCAAGCTGGGTCTTTGCCCAGGACTGTTGAACAGGCTGTATGAACAGCATCTTCCCATGAGAAGGCTCCTCCTTCTCTTTTTGAAGGGGAGTCAGGGGTCAGCTTGCACATTGGCACATAGGACACTGCAGCAGGACAGACTGGCCTGTACCCCTAAAGAAAGACCTGGATCAGTGGCCCAAATAAGGTGCTTGTTACAGCTGTGTCCCCCATCCCCTATAACGTGCATGGCTTTGGACATCATATGGTGCTGCACAGGAGCATGGCGGGTCCTTCTTGTTTGACGATAGTCAGGTGGAGGTAAAGCTTTGGAGAGCCGATGTCTGAAGGACCAGCGTAACTTACTCATCTGTGAAGCTCTCAAAACAAGAGCTGGAAGATCCATTAAGCTCAGGTCTTACAAAGTCTGGTCTCAAAGCTAACAAAACTCAAGGCAAATAAAAAGCTCAAGTCTAATAAATATGTTAGTGCTATTTTTGTTAACCTACATTAATACTCACCTAATGCCAGAGAAATTAAGTTTAATTAACAGATGAATTAAACATTCCTTTTTTTTATATGGAAGCATTTCTAAGACTCACCTGCTGGTAGGTACAAAATCTTCCACTGCAAATTCTGAATAAGTGCCCGCAGAAGCATTATATGATCTCATCTTCTGGGTGCACAGTTTAATCACAGTACTCTCAATAGAGAACCCACACTAGGGAAACGGAGTTTAAAATACAAATCTGTGGGAGGCTCTTGAGGTGGCTTCTTGCTAAGTATGGCCGGGAGCAGGGTGACGTGGGGGGAGATACTACATTAAGAGACTGAAAGGTAAAAGTAAGTCCACGAAGCTGTCACCAGCAAACCACAATGTGAAAATTTCATTTAGTCTGGTGAATTGTATATTGTATTCCCTAAAATAGTATAAGGGAAGAAAACAAAGATTCCCTGTGTGCTAGCAGATAAGTCACATTATCTTCCCTTTTTTTTATAGCGATAAACTCAGATGTTTAAATGGGTTTAAGTTGTTTAAACAAGTTCATTCAGGCTTATTTACTTTTCCCTGGTATTCCAGAACTGTTTTCACCTCTCTCCTACTCTCCTCAAAAAAAAAGAAGAAAGAGAGAAACAAGCTGCTTGTTACAAAACGTCAGCAAAACATCAGATTAACCTACTTTGCCATTTTGCTCCCACAAATGAAAATACTTGGTGGTCAAAGTCCTGGCAGCTGGCTTTTCCACATGGAAAAAGTAATGTTCCACATCTTTGCTACTCTGCTCTTAGTCTTGTTCAGATTAAACTTCTGTAACTTCTGAATGTCCGGTGCCCCAAGCCCACGCCATCTCCTTCCTCAGACCACATCTCCCTGTCAGCTCTCCCTTGACACATCATTCTTCTTTGTCATCTATTCCCTTTTCAAAACTTCTATTTCTCAACTCCCCCTCTTCTTCCTCTTCCTTTTCTTCTTCTTCCTCTTCTCTTGGGCAAACTTAGCTTGCTTCTTGAGAACTAACTTGCCTTTCCTTCCTCTCCCATTTCTCAATTTTTGAAGGACTTCTTACCCCCTGCCCCTGCATCTTTTGATTTATACTTCATGGACCACTGCATTAGGGCATTTGCAGCAGGGTAGCCCAGAGACGGCTTCTTTCACCCCTACGAAAGGAAGGCATTGACTGTCGCCTTCGTACTCCTCAGACCTTCCTGTCCTTTCAGCTGTTCTCTCGAGGAAGAAAGCACACTTGAAGTCTCAGAGGAAAGCAACTGAGTACATCGAAGCAGTAGCTCTTCGCTGTTGCTTGCAAAGAGAAATGTAGATGAAATTCAAGCAAAAGCCTGAAACATAATTTAAATGCTCTCTGCCAACGCATGTTAAATAGGTGCTTATGTTTCACGCAGATCCCGATGTACCTAATTAATCCAAATTAAATCTGAGCCGTAAGGGCACCCAATTACACATATATCCCAGCAGCACGAGGAGCCAGGCTCTCACGGTAAAGCGCCGCTTGACAGGCGGCTGGAGGGGACCCCATCCGCTCCGGGGTG
>NW_009212034.1:0-15900 GCF_000690835.1 Fulmarus glacialis
TGATTCTATGATTCTATGATTCTGTGCTAAGAGTAAAATATAGCAAAAACTAAAGCTCTTCTGTAGATAGACTAATAATTGCTGATACCAAAAATAAAATTTCTTACCCTTGCCCACAATTGCAGATCCAAAAATTATATAAATATGTTGTGCCCTTGCGTTTTTATATTTAGTCTTTACATTCCTAGATATCCATGTCAAAGAAACAATGGGATCAAATCTTAGAAGATAAAACAGATTTAAGGGAAAAATAGGTAGATGATTTTACTTTACAACCTAAACAAATCCGCTGCAAGGAGAGAAATCTGAAGTACATAACAGAAACAGGTCACGAAGACAAAATTATTCATCATGATACTAAGTGTTTTAGTAAGGACTAAATTGTCCTTTGGACAGTCCTACATGGTGCACCAGGAATAGGTTTTGAATTTTTCACTGTATTTCAAATATGCAGTTAGGAACTGCATGTACTTGCAATTGAACATTAGTCTTGCATCAAGAACGGCTGACGACTTCACCCACAGTACATATACTGTGTACTTACAGTTTGAAAGCTACACAAGAATTATCACTAATCTAATGAGCAAAGCAAGACAGATTTGTGTAAAATTGTCTGCTGTCACTTTTGCAAAACATTCATGGCATATCGGCTGAGATTAGTCACTGGATAGCCCAAGTACTGTTAGCTGGAAAGAATACTTAGTTGTCGTAATGGGTGACTGAACCATCCTTTACTCTTAGCTATTAATGTAAGATGAAGGACATTCACTGAATTACTATGCGTTTGAATAATATTTGACCAAATAACAGAAGGCAGTGCTAACCCTTCTACATCTCATCTTTGTTGGCTGAGATACAGTAAGAACTAAATTACTGTCCCCAGCTCCTCATTATTAGACTCCCACTCCATTTCACTATCCTCTCAAATCTGCTCGATGAATGGCTTGTCAGATGTCTCTTTAACTCATTATGGACAGATCAAACTCTTCAGCCAATATAGAAGCAAATGGATTAGGATATCTGTACACAGCCTGAAACTCCAGACTCACAGCAGCAGAAGAAAATCAAATGTCTGAAGCTGCCATTGCCTCTGGGCATCAGCCTCACAGGCTAATGGAGGGTCATAGATCTGCTGCTGAATTGCCACAGTTTTCAGCCTAACACAGGAAGATGAACTATTCACATCTGGCAGTGATTGTTAGAGCAAGCATTTCAGAGCCAGCCATCTTTTAGCTGTCTGATTTTAACCCACTTCTGACAGTCTGTCAGATCCTTAATCATATAATGATGATACTATCATCATATAAAATCAACCTTCTTAAATATTATAATTAAAACACAAGTATTGACTACTGGTCTTTGAAACTACACTTACATTTGATAACACGTTCGGTATGGGCACAAAAGTTTCACTGGCTTAAAACAAGGACTTAAAATGTCCTAATTACGATGGCTTTCTCAGACAGTGGGGAAAACTTAAAGCAGTACTAAGGTAAATAGTCTTCCAAATTTACCATCATCATACTGTCTTCTAATGAAAGTACTTTCTACCACTTCTTCTGGTTTGATCATATGCAGCCATCTTTCTGTGAACAACTTGTCAGGGCAAATGAACACAAAGGGCTGTAGTAGAGGATAGTGAAGGTAAAAGGACAACACAAACACAGTATACAAATTCTCAATGGGTTTAATAGATCCTGCAGATGTTGGAATCTCCATTACTTCTTCCAAAATCCTACCAGTACAGCATTTGTTTGCTTCCTTTCCTTTTGTGCCTGCCACTGAATACAAGAGTACAGCTGCTCAGAAAAGACAGGGCTTGCTTTTCTTTAAAACTATACCAGATGGGATGCTCGTTTACTGACTTTGTCCAAAACAATAAGGTTTAGTGCAAGACAGTTTTCCAGATATGTACATGGCCAAGTCTTCTCCTCCTTCCTCTATTCTTCTGTTGTAACTAAGCTCAATTTTACATAAACTGTTGATTGTTAAACCATTTTGGAACAGATTTCTGCAAGGTCAACTAATTGCAAATTCTGATTTTAGTTTCTGTATAAACTAGTGAAGTATCACTATAGAGAAACAGACAGTATTTAAATAGATTTTTATTATCAATAAATGTTTAGCCATTATAGTTGTGCTAAACATTTATTTAAAGAGTGCCTACTAGGGTCAGAAGACATAAAAATATTGCTCAAAATGTTTCCCTTCAAATATTTGCAACATCTTTGGCCTGTATATCCAACAAGACCTCCAATTTATTCATCTAAGGGTTGAGTAGAGGGAACCAGATGAATCTTCTCAAAATGATCTTCCCATAAACAAACCTTAGCACTGTCAGTTGCGTTTTACAGCTCGCTGTGGATATCGGAACCAAAAATACTTCCATAAGCAGACTCAAAGTAGTTGAATTATTAGTTATTAACCCTAGGATTTACAGCCTCCTGTGGGACAGCTAACCATAAACCTGTGAGCAGTCCTGACTGACACTTGTAGAGGGCAGTACTATGTATAAAAACACTGATAGAGAACAGGGGTAAATTAGAGAGACATTGTTAAAAAAAGTTACTGCAATCAACACCTACAATGGCACATTTTAATTATGGTGGATTAGACAGTTAAACAGAACTTTTCTTGAACCTGTATTAATTCAGCATTTCTTTACTGGTTGCCAGTCATACAGACTAAAAAATAACTTTCCCTAATTCCAAGTTTAGAGACCTATATTTGGAAAGTCACTCAGTTGTAACTGCATTTAAAAAAAAAAAAATCACAATCTTAGATGCAGCTGCTTTTAAACCCCAGAGCCAGACATGGAATTGAAATCCCCAGAATGACATTTCTAAGCTTTTCACAGCACACTACTACCTGTCAGACCATGACAAGATAGATAGATAACCAGGTGCCCGCTAAAAGTGCTTGCCAGGCTCCATTGTGAGTTTACCGCATAGTACTATTAATACCAGGGAGCGCTTTCTTGTACCTGGGCCAGAATGGGGAAGCGACCCAAAGCTTCACTTCTGTGCTGACGCAGGCAGAAGTAGAACATATCAGGACAGGATGTGCTACGGAAGCATATGAGGCAAAAGTCAAAGGGATTCAAAAGCAAAGAGACATTCCCCATTGTGTCTCTTCCTCCCTCACTATAAATCTACGTAAGTAGATATGCGCAAGCATAAATTCTTCAAATGATTCTCTGGATTCGTCTCCTCAAAGGGAGTCTTGTAGATCGATTTAGCTGCTGAATCATTACCACTGTCACACTTGCAACCTCCAGAAGCATTCCAGCAGCCTGTGCTCTGGAGCACACTGCCTCCAGCATCTACTGCCCCTGTGCAACACTCACATAGCTAGCTAAGCTCTGGCTATAGTTATTGTAACTGATCTAATGGTTAATAACGTGTATTTCAGTAATTCTCAAGCTCTCATTATTAGCATAAAAACTATGTTAGGTAATTTTCCAATACAATCTCTATTAACTATGGTTCCCCACTCATAAAGCAACAGTCATTTTCCTTCTTATTTCCTCCCTTTCCATTCTCCTTCCCGCTCAGCAGAGCATGTTCTCTGTTCATAACTGTGAGCAATAGATGGCAATAGTTGGTGGCCCATAGATAGAAGAGATAATTTCAAGTATGCTACTGTCAAGCATATAAGAATCAAGAGAAAAAAAATAAATGGTTTGTGGACAGATTGAAACCATCTTTGCAGAATGCTGGAGAAAACCCACACATGTTAAATGGATATTGAGAAGTAGTTACTACATATAATATAAACAGTAGTATTGCTTTCATGCACTTTTTTTTTAACGTACATTAGCTCATATACTGGAATTGACCGAGTTGTTTTATAAGCACTGTGCTTTTAAGCAGTAAGAGTGGGGCCTCATCGAGTTACTGAAGCTGTCTGGTGTTGCTCTGACAAATAGGGCACATGTCTTTAATTTGCCTGTTTTGCTGTTCAGCTATGATATAAGTGTATAGAATTCTGGTTGCACAAAGTAGTTTGACAGTCCAAATATATGGAACACAATCTAATTTTTTTTTTTAAGAAAGGTGCTGTTTTTCTTTTATAGCCTGTTTTTGTATTTTGCCCAAGCATTCTTGAGGACAAACGATATTGTTTAAGTATACACGTTATTGCTTTTTTTCCCTACGCATTTTTCTTGCTCTTTCTCCTGTCATGAGTTTCTTTCTCAACCCATTTTGTTCCAGGTTCAGTGATTCCTTGTTCTTTGCATCCTTATTTGTATCTCATCACTGTTCTCATCACTATTTCCATTTCTTTATAACAGCTGTTCTTTCCTCTGATGCAGACTCAGAGCCCACGTCACAGTAGCGTGATGCAGAGACACCCTATGAAAGCTCTCTAGGTGGCTGACATCTCTGAAAATCTTGTTTGGTGTATTGAAGCAAATGAGGATGAGCTTATAAGAGAGGAACGTGAGTACTTTTGTTTTTATATGCCATCTGAGCTTCTATTTTAGAGATCTAAGGATTTGGAAAATGATTTAAAATGTATATACAATCTCTGTAGTTCCACGGATGTCTAACCAGTGTTTTAAAGCCAAATAGTACCATATTCTTGATATTGTCAGATGGCCTTAAAAAGCAAGTCCCTCTACCTGCTTCCTCAAACTCCTGATCATTACAATCACACTTACAGAAGCATCTACCACAGTGTTATTGAAAAGATTTATTTTGTAACAGTATTTTACTTTGAGATCTTGTGGTAAATAAGTCTTTTCACTGGGGACTGATGCCTGAATTAGAATTTTTGGAAGGCACTATTTGGGTTGAAAGTATGATCAGTTTACTTACAGTTACCATCTTCTCTGTATTTCCAACTGCTATAACAATCTCAATGTGCTTTGACACATATTAGCTTGGAATCTTACGCGATTCACTCAGTTACTTAAAACTGAAAATTGGCTTTGCACACTGCATACTTCAGTTTTTGGAAAAGCTCGTACTTTCTCCTTGTTCCCAAAAGAAGATAGCTATTTTATAACAGAACCCGTGGAGAGAGTGGCATAAATTGTTTTCTAATTTCTTCTCTCAAACTACACACAGCGACCATGTGGAAAAGCTGTTTAAGAAACAATTGCATGGCAACTAAAATGTGAGAGAAACTTGTTGCGACCTAACTTACAACACAGTATAAGAATTCAAAGCATATGAGTGTGTATGTGTAATAAAGATATTAATATTGTCTTAGGTCAATATAGTGTAGTTTCCATCTGACTGCAGTTTCTTTGTGGTTGTAATGTTTTACTTGCATATTTACATGGCTGTCAAAAAATTGAGATAAAGATCACTCAACTATTAAGAAATTCTTCAAAACCCAAGTTCTATGGCATATCAAACTGCAAGCCCTATACACTGAAGTATGATCAATTTACTATTTTCCTGTGTTTAAATAAAAGTCATAAGAGGACCCTAAGAGAAGCAAAAGTGGAAGTGCGTCATACGCAATAGCATTTCCCATCTTTGCTAAAAATCACAGGCATGTCTGACTAGCCCATTCCAAAATTGGCAAGGAATTAAGACAGTTATGTTCCATTAGCAAAAACCCCCTCCTTTATTAAAGGAAGTGCATAAAGTAAAAGCACACTCAATATATTGGCAACACTGAAGGTGAGGGAAAAAACCCTAAACTGATTACACCAAGTTTGTTATTCTCTCTCGTAACCAGAATATGTTAATATCAAGTGTGTGAAGACTAAAAGATACCCAAGATAAATACTTAGCTTGATGTAATTCATATTTATTTTTAGCTGAGATACCATGTAGCTTCAGCTCAAGAGAATTGAGATAATCCTAGATAAATTTGAACTGTATTGTAAACTAAGGATTCTACCAGTTTGGGTGAGTTTGGCTTGGAAGTCTACTGAGAGGCTGAAAAGTAATGAAATCAGGAAGAATTGAAAATAATTTCTTGCCTAATTATATTTGAAATTTAAATGGTGATCTGGTGCCAGTGGGGCAAGTTTATAAAGAAGCAAAACTTACCTCCAGGAAAATTTGAATTAAGTAATTCTGACCTGATTTAATATTGAGTAATTTGTCTAAATTCTAAACCACACTGCTGTTAGACTAAACTGGTGCTAGTCATCCCTATAACTGTGTTAGAGCATTAATTTGGAAAATAAAAAGGATTTATAAAACTTCAAGAAGTCTAGTTACATGTAACAAAGTCATCTGCCAAGAATAAGTGTTAGTAAGTAAACCTAAAAGAATTCTTTCTTCCTCATTTTAGGTAAGGATACAGATCCAAAAATGATGACAGCAGATACAGTCATTACACCAACTGTACACTTAGTTCCTTCATAGCAAGGTAAGTCTTTCCATGCATGATCTACATCTTATGATACCTGAAGTATCAAGACCTGCATCCTGACTCTTGGACCTTAAGCTGACAGAATAAGAGGTAGAGCTGACAAAAGACATCCAGATGCCATAACTGTCCAGGAAGCTATATTTCCCTATGTGATTTTCTTTTTGCCTTATGACTTCCACAGTATTTTAGGAAAATTCACAGTGTACCATTTTGACTCTTTATATGATCATAGCATAGCTGCATCTTGAATACTGAGTGTACTTTGGGTTGCCATATTTCAAGAAGGACATTGAAAAATTAGAGAAGGGTAACTAAAATAATCAGGAGAATGGAACAGCTACCTTAAGAGGACGGCTTAAAATGGCTGGAACACCCCAGCTGGGAGAGGATTAGGCAGAGGGGAATATGACAGATGTTTGCAGATGTCACTAAGACAACACGTAGGGTAAATGAAAAATTGTTGTTCAACAAATCCCACAATACATTAGTACAAGGCACTTAATGAAACAAGACTGGTGTAAGATGGGGGGCGAGGGAGGAAGAGCACTTTTTATGTAGCAGGTAACCAGCTTCTGGGACTTACTGCCACAGACAGCTGTGGACAGTATCAAGAGATTCAAGAAAGATTACACAGGCTAATGGAAAACAGGTTCATAAATAGATACAAATTAGATCAAGCAGGAATATATCTCCCAACATTCCTACTACAACAACTGTCAATGCTGGGAGAGTGAAAGGGGAAGGATTGCAAAAAGCAGCCAGGCCTGCACACTGTCCCTGCTGCTGTTGCTTCCAACCCTTACATTGGAAGTACTGCATCACTCCACTTAGTAGTGCTTTTAAGAAGGCGGATGTCATGTATAGTAGGTAGAGAAGACAGAGAACAACTGCTGGGTCTATTGCACAAAGTTGGATTCTGCTTTATTACGCTCATGTCATTCTACTAACTTATTTAGAAGCTACCTGCTGTAGAGAAAAAGACATTAATCCCAGAATATAAACATAAGTAAATATAAAAATCAGTTCTCTAGGGGTGACATCTGTGAAGTAAAGCAGAAGTTCAACAGAGTTCCACTGGGTTTTGCCCAACAGGAAAAAGCAATTGTTATGTAAAACAAGGCAACACTGATCATATATATAAGAGCATAGGGAAATGGTAACAGCAAAATAAATGGTGGCCAAATATCTGAAAGGCCCAGACCTAAGTCTTTTTTTTTTTTTTAATAAACCTACTAGCACAATGTAAGTCAGTTTCCAAAGAAAATTATTAATCATAATACATTTGTCCTTATATGCCTTTAAAGACAGCTGGCTCCAATGATACTGAATAAGCTTGTGTATTTTATTGTATTTGGATTGAGCTTTCAAGCATTCTCATTAATATAGTACAGCAATATGTTGCTAAAATGTTTGAAACTGAACAAAATAACACTGTAATGGTTTTCCTTTAGGATATTTACTCCAGGCTTCAATGGCCAATATTGCTATCTCATTTCAATTAAGAAAATGAACTTTTTGCAAGTTTCTTCCCTTCTGTTCCTTTCTTATCTCACACCATGTGGCTATATAACTATTAATACAAGATCTTATTAATGAAGAACACAAGAGTATTAAATCCCAATTTTTGCCTCTTACAGATTTCCATGGAGCATTAAGAGCGAGCATGTACCTGAGCATGTATCTTGAGTATACTGTCATGTCACTACATTGTGGGAAGAAGAGACAACATATAACTTTTCAGATTTCTTTAGTCATACTTGCTATGACCCTGTGAATATTACTTTGGAAACCACAGGAATCTCTCTGCTACCGATTGTTTTGCAACTGAGACCCTCTCACTCTCACTGAGTGACAGTTTGCCCTTCTCAAGGAAATGTCCTCAGTTGCCTCTGCTGGTGGTTAAAAGTTCATCAAACAAGGATTGTATTTCCTAACATTTTTGGGTAAACATTATTGTTTGACTTTCTCAAAGGGACTAATTTTTAAATTGCCTTTGAAGTTACACAGCTTTCCATAAAACTCCTAAGCCACTATGGTAGCCTGTTTCCTTCACATGAAGATCTAAATGGACACAGCAAACAGAGCAACAGAGGAATCTTCCCACATTGCCCATTTTGACCTGATGCTCATCTACCATTTTAGGGCCAGAAGACTGTTCAGATCAAACTATCATTTAATCATTCTCCTCATCATTCTCTGCTAAACATATCTGGGGGAAGCTTGGGCGTGTGGATTCCTAACAACTAAGAAACAGATTGGAAAAAAAAAAAATTAAAAGCCTGACTTCTAAGACGTTAATGTGATTTCTTAGGCCATATTTTGGTCTATTTAAAATCAGAACATAACTTAGAATGATGACTTATTGCAATGTCTGTTTCTGTGAAACAAATGCTAAGCACTGTCTTTTAGGTCAAGAGAAAGAAACTATTAGGATATTTCAGAACATAAATGAAGCTTATAAATACATACCTGTGTTTCTGGCTTTCTCAAAATACTTCAGGATTACAATAAGATACTAATATGTTAGGAGGGCTGTAGATTTACTCTAAGACATTTTTAAGGGAATTCTTGCTGGTGTCATGACAGAAAGGTAATAGACTATAACACTTACCTCATTGTCTTATCAAATCATTTTCAGTACAATACCATTCAGCAGTAAAATCACAGTGAAAAAACAGAACAATGAAAACATAAGCATTCGTGTCAATAAAAGAGGCCTCCTAAAACCTGCATTGGATTAGATGGGCTAAGGTTTATCCCCTGACAGAACTGTAATACAAACTAACTCGTGTAACAAACTGGTTGTAAACCAGGATGCAAATGAAAAGGCTCACCTGCCATATAAAAAAAATAGAAAAAAAGAAGCATCCAGCAGCAGGTTATATAGAGATACCAGAGCACTTTTACAACGGTGATAGTTTCCTCATACTATAGGGGAAAGAACTGCAGAACAGCAGGTTAGCGACACATTGAAAGTCACAGCAAAGTGAGATTGGACCCAAATCTCCCCTTACTCTGGAGTTTTACCATCAAGTTTGACAAGTGATGAGCAAACTTTCACACTCAAGCATCTGAATAGCTCTCAGACATATAGTGGGTAAATATATTCATCTGTGTGAATATCTCTCTGAAACTGCTCAGCCCTGAAGTTTTCTCAGAATTCCAGGTAAGTGCATTTGCTCCATTGCTGGAGTGGTTAAGCCATGTAGCCTATTTTTCCTCACAGGATATTTTAGTTGCCTGCAGCCATTTGGGAATTTTTTTTTTAGTCTGCACAGGAACAAGTATAGAGAAATACAAAATTGGTTATCTGAGCCCATACACAATGAATCAGCATTTGTAGAGATCTGCAAGCCCCTCATGTTGTTTGTTTGTGTGTAGTTTTGATTCACAGCTGAAAAACTTTATAATAATAATTCGGACAAAACAACTATAGTTCACTCATAACAAAGCCAAAATGTAAATTTCATTAGCTGTTCTGCTCTAAAATGTATTTCACTCACCATGAATCATCTGCAACTTGCAAATTTGTATATTGCTTGCTCCTCCCAGTCTAAGTATTAACATTTGGGCAATCTAGAGACACTTTTGAAGCCTCCAATAAAGCTTGGGTTTTGGAATATTAATACTAAGCCTCATTTAAAAATTGCAGTGATATCATGGTATTGTAGTAAATTCTAACTTCTTTGGAAAAAACTAACGCACGTGCAAAATTCTAACACTTGGCAGGCAAAGCACCTTTATGGAATATTCCTTCTATTCTGAAGATTGCTAATGGCATCCGGTTCTGTTCTTCCCAGTGGACAAAAATTATGTATATTAAGCACAATGAGGCTAATTATAATTGTTATGCTATACGCAGAAAGGTTATTAAGTTCGCATCATAAGAGTTTGGGGCTTCAAAGAGCTGCATAATCAGAATTTAACTCAATACATGCAAGAGTGAAGGCTTCTGCTCTTATACAGGATCAGACACCATGCATTCATTGGATTGCCAGTTGGGAACATACATAGCAGAAACAGACATGTAAAAGAAAAGACACATTCAAGAATATAAGTGATCTACAGCTCAGGTAAGACAGCAATATTAAAAAGCAAAACAGAAAAAAGTGTTTCGATTTTCAAAAGCACAAATGTGCTCTTCACTTCTACTTTAACTTCTTGGAAAGTGTGGCTGGCTTTCAAGTATTCTGGCTGGACTTTTTCCTGACCATAGTGCTAATCTCAGCATGGCAACTCTCATGCGCATTCCTTTTTCACGGGTCAGAAGCATCTTATTACAATATAATAGGGTAGCAACATAAAGCCAGGAAATTCATGACTTTTTACTGGGTAAGGTAATAAGTCTGAGCAAAATACTGATACAGTAATCTGGGGGCATGGAAATACCAAACTGGTCCTAGAAAATCATTATTGATTTGTGCCTGGAGTTCTTTTGGCAGAGACCATACAACATGGGATGCCGAATAGAATTTCCTGTAGTTTACAGCCTCTCAGCGGTAATTAGATCAAACTATCTTTAGATACGGCCAGTGGAGCTTTTAAATGCACTAGGAAGAATTTCTATAGAACACCACAAGTCTTTCACCTTACCTCTACAGTACCTAAATAAAATCTTGATTACTTCCATATGATCTTAATTTTCATTACAGAAATCTACTTGAAATGGTTTTACATATTGTGAATTGTCATAAAATTTAGTTGAGGAGACCATTAACCCTCCACAGAGCTGCTAGAATAAAACTGATTTTAATATAAAATTTAAATACATTATTATTTGAAAATATTTGCAACAAATTTATCTTTTTTAGACATTTATCTTTTTCAGAATACATAAAATAGTTAAATAATTTGAATAGGCATAAAAGACACTATATTAATATTTAGATCAAGAACAAGGTGCACTTTACTCACTAGATTTTGTAAAGGATATACTGCTGATTCATAAACCCCCAACTACCCTTAAAACCCTATAGGTCTAGAGTAAAGAAAAATGGAAAAAATAGCTCAGATGTGCTGGTGACCTGCATGAGACTTAAGTTAGACTCTCTAAACAATGTGTACAGCAATATATTTCAACTTTTTAGAACATGTTTAGGCATTCAAGCAAAGAACTTGCCTTCCAATTAAGATTTGCAATCTGTATCATACAGTAACAGCTTATTTTCAAAGACTCTTGTAAAAATTTCTATTGAACCTGTGTTTTATAAAATGGATAAATATTTTATGGCATTATTGGCATTAGAAACTCCAGCATTCAGCTAGAAAAGAAAAATACAGTTGAAAAAAATCTGTGTTGTTTTTTTATATGTACAATGGGAATATGCCTTTACATTTCAACCACAAAAGCACATATATGCATTCAAATTTAAAATATAGCCTGAAACACCTTAAAAAGAAAAGAGGCCTCTCAAGTAGGTGATGAGAAAGCAACTCCCCTGTCAGGTGGCACATAGGGCACATCTTCCAGTTTCTTACTTAGTTCTCTCTTCCCAGTACTTAGTCACTTCTCCTGGCCTCATTTTTCTTTCTCCTTCCTCAAACCATACTCTAACAGTATAATAAGCCTCCCTCTATCCCTACCTCTGTTTTTGTTCTTTCTTTTTGATTTTCCTTCTCCCTTCACCTCTCATACAATGTGGTTGGGTTTTCCAAATCCCCCAGTCTCTGCTCCACCCCAAGCAGCTATTAAGCAACAAGCTCAGATCTCAAACTCAACCTGGTTTCTGTCCACAAGGAACATAATGGAAATTAACTTTGTTCCTAAAAAGAATGCAGAGAGCAGCAACTACCGGGATTAAGAACAGTTTGGCTTCGGTACCATTGAAAGCAGAAAGAAAAAAAGCATTTCAAAGCAAGGGAAATTCAGAAAGTTGAATATAAATAATACTTAGCTATATGGAACAGAACAAGTGGGTTCGGAATTTCCCATGCATACTATAAGCACCTACTGATGCAATTCTTGAAAATATTTTTCTGTTAGAATTATTACATCAACAAAAAATGATACCTGTAGCTACATTGTATAAGACACAGCACATAGAAAAAACACAACCCCTCACCCATTCCCCAAACTACATGCTGAGTCCACTCTCCCCTTCTTCTGTAAGAGAAACAAAGACTAGGAAACACTCTGATAATCCTGGATACGGGAAAACATTGTATCACACAATCAGCAAAGTAAGATTACTCACCTAAGGACTAAAAACCGGCACCACCGTTCCCTATGCAGCCACCAGTGCACCATGGCCACCTTCTTCCCAGCATGCTCTGGCTCAGCCGCAGCCATCTTGCAACACTATGGCAAGACCTGCTTCCTTCCACCTGGTGAGTGAGTGCTTCTTGTTTTCAGCTTCCTTCCCTCTCCTCATGGTGCCTAAATAATACCAATGATGATAGTTGCAACTTCACACAATCATACACATCTCAAAACAGGCTGTCAGATTAATTCCTGCTAGCAGTCAGCTATGAGCAGGCTGATGCAAGGGATGTTAAGTTAGTTACAAAGGCTGTTAAAAAGCTCACCTTCGTTCTTGGACTTCTCAATCCCACCCTGAGCGTGTTCAAGCTGTAAGGAAAATGTTTGTCAAAAGTGGCAGGGAGAATCAAAAAAGCCCAGGCCTGTATAGCGGAAAGCTGGATCGGGAATGGGCGCAGGTGGTGGCGAAGGGCAGGGGGGGAAGTGGTGCTTCCTGAGGGTGTGCAACACAGTGGCGGGGGGTGGTGGGGCGGATGATCGCTTAAGGTAGAAAAGCTCAGAGAAAATGATGGCAGAGTGAGGAAAACGTGTTCTGAAGCTGTGAATGATCCTGTCAGCTTCGTATTTTTGGAAGGCGAGCAGCTCTGCAGAACACACCGCCTCCCCTTGGCGGTGTACGCAAAGGCCCTCTAAAATCGCTGCTGCCCTCTAAAATGGCCGCCCCTTCTGCCTCTCCCCTGTCGCTGCCCCTGCTGCGCACGCTGTCCCAGCCGCGCTGTCCTGCTGCCACCGCTCATGCGTCTGCCTGCCCAGGCCATGAGGGCAGCCGCTGTCATCATCCGTGGTTCGTGTCAAACATGCCAATATCTGAAGTGTGAGAAAGCTGTAAGCTTTATTGTCAACTTGTTTTTAATCCTCTTAGAGAGTCGTTTTAATGAAAAAGAAAGGCAAGCTGTTGTTGTTGCCATTTTTTTTTTTAAAAACAAAGCAAGCCAGATGGAGTGACCAGCAAGCTTCTGTGTTCAACTACTTTGAGGGGAAACAAGGCACCTGAAGCCTACTGTATGGATGACTTTCCTTGTGTCTTCTCACTTAACTTCACTGAAAATAACAGGGGGACTATACCTGAGTCTCTGGTATAGAGCTGAATAATGTTTCACAGGGATTTGGCTCAGGTACGGTGAGAATGTCCAGTTTTCATGTGTATTGCCCTAATAAAACAAAGCACATTTATGTTACTCATTTTATGCTAGAAATACTATTTAAAATAAGGGTCACTGGCATACCAGCATTCCTAGTGTGCTTATTGACCAGGGAAAAGTGGGGAAGGAGTCTTAGGAGCATACATTTGGGTCTATATGAGGCTAAACACCCACGTCCCCAAGATCTGTGAAAATTTTCAGTAAAAGATTTTCAAGTTAAAAATGTAAAAGACTGAAGTCTTTTATACATTTCCTAAATGTTATAAATTTCTAGGTGACATGAAACTAATGTCATGGTGAAATGGACCACTGCTCATGGTAGAATCATCCAGTCTTGTAGTAGTTGTGCTGGAGTCTGGAGGTAAAGCAGGAGGAAAAATAATCCTGCTTTGTGAATACATGAATATAGTTTTCACAAATAATCCGAGAGCTGGAATATGAGTAGAGTTGTGGCATAAGTTAAAATACAGGTGTCAGAGCTGCATTGTGGTTGAAAAGAGCTTCTCCACCTCAGAGGTGGCTCAGAGGTGAAAGTTAATTTATTGATTACAACAACTTACTGTCCACTGACCAGAACCAGTCCTGAAAACAACCAGAAACAGTTTTTGAGCCACTTGTTAATGTGGGTAAAATGTGTTTTTGCAAGTTATCTAGAGCCTCTCTACATTAGGGACTGAGTTTAGGGAGAAAAAGGTTGAGGATCTGTGTTCTATAATGTCATGGAATTTTGTAGCTTTTTTGTCATCTTGGGATTCCAAAAGTTCCTAATGCTTGGCAGGAAAGGCGTGGATTTTGTGGAGAGATGATAAATTACACAGCACAGTAAAACTTTTTTTTTTCTTTAATGTAAATATCAGAAACTGGCAGAAGGCTTAACTCAGAAATGTAGGCTGACTTTCTATACTTAATTATATAGAGAAATTGTAGAGAGAAGAAATCTCTCTAGCTTTTCCCTTTAACGAGCTGCATAGGCATATATATCACGTTATTACCCAAATGTTCATAGGCTGGTGTTAGGCAACAACTCTAAAGAGGTGCTAATAAAAGTTCAGTTACAACACAGCCATGATGGCTTTTTAATGCTACCATTTAGTGTGGCTTTCTAGTGAGGCAGAGATTTCCAAAAGTAACATTGCTATTGGTGAAATTAATTTGAATCAACTCAGAATGAGAAGTGTCAACTAATAGTAGTTTCAGGACCTGCCTTAATCTGTGATACTTTTTTTGATAATGGCTTTTGTCTTGTACTACCAGTCACTAACTTTGACAAGAAGAATATTTCTCTATATATATGAATAAGGCTTCTTTTTTTTCAGTGCAATGTTGAGAAAGCCTTGGTAAGAACTATTTCAACTTTTTTCTCTTTTTCCAGAATATTTTATGTCATGCCCCTGTGTCACACTTATCAGCAATGACATAATTGAAACATAGTTATGTGGTGTCTCATTATTAATTATTGGTATGGGTTATTTCCAAGTGTATTTTATGAAGGTAGCTTCTTAGGTGAATTCCAACATGAGAATTTGTCTGTTTTTTATTTTGCAGACTGCATCTTCTAAGTAGTATAGAGTGTATGTTCAGTTTAAAGTCTGAAAAATTACTTTGTCACTTCAGGGATGCAGATTCAATGTTTTCTGCCCTAGTCATGGATAGGGCAATTTCAAAATTGTGAAAAAGGCATGTATGACTTGTCTGATGAGCTCCATTTTTGTATCCGTGTGAGATTTTACTGGAAACTTCATTCAGAGAAACTGGAAGGGGAAAAAAAAGGAACAGTGGAGGACTGGCACTCCAGCTGCAGTGACCTGTAATTGTCTTGCTAGTAATATGATGGTTATTGGAATGTACCGGACTTCACTTCTTAAAACTACAAAGACAATAAATTAGAGGGAGTGACCAGAAAAGCAGCAGTGCAGAACTGCATACTCTAAAGAGGCTGCTGAAACAGATTAATCTGGTCAGAAGGTTCATCAGCTGTCGCTGTATAAGGAACAGTAGAAACAATCCTATTAAATGAGTTGAAAATTATTGAAATATTCAAGATGATTTTCTACAGTTGTTTAACATTAACTGGGACCCTCACTATTCTCTGAGTTTTCATGGTGTTTCTGACAGAAGCTTATGTATAAGCTTACAGGCTGGATCGATGGGCCAAGGCCA
>NW_009212035.1:0-14588 GCF_000690835.1 Fulmarus glacialis
ACACTCCCGCCCAATTTGGTGTTGTCTATTTTATTAAATACAAAGCTGAGGGTGAGACACTGCAATTGGTTAATGCCTGAGGCTTTCATCTCTGGAGACCTGGGTTCACAGCCTTGCTCAGACAACAAAGCAGCACATTTACAGATGTCAGCAAACCAAATTTGATAGCTGTTTCCCTGAAATACTGACTATACCTTTCTCGTGTTTGCAAAATATATAACTCCAGCACTAAGAGCAATGCTTCCCATACATGTTTCCATCGACCAACCGCTTCATATTGGCATAATTGGCCACCCCTTTTCATAACAGTCCTAGGACAGAATAAGAAGGCTTTAGGTCATGCCTAAGGTGCATTGGCCGTAGAAACTGGCTGAACTATGCTACTGGAGCCTTTTCTGCAATCTTCACCAATCTACTTGCTGATATGATTGCCATCAACATCATGTCACCTGCATATCTTTTAAGGGGATATTAATGTAAGGATTATTTATATGAAAACAGTTCTGATTTTACGCCCAAAACCTCCATGTTCATGATAATTCAGCTTACCCATGAAATAATGTGTAACAACTTCTGGAAAGTAACCTCTATACATAGATGTTTGCTGCTAGCAAAACCAGTTTCAAACAGCTTAAAACTTAAGGGACTCTCAGCTGACCAAACACCTGAAGGAAAATCTTTAACATATGCAAATACCCATGCAGTGCTTGGACTTTCCATGTAGTGCACAACTTTAAAAATATTGTCCTTGTAGACTTGTTTACTCAGAAGACAATCAGACTCATCCTTCTTTTCACTTTACTACTTCTCCCTCTTCCTTCTAAACATTCAGAGACACATCAAAGTCTAAAACTGGAGTTGGTATGTCTTTCTTTTCAGCATGCAATATGAAGGTTTCAGTAAAATTTGCAATTTGACTTCGCTATAGATGGACAGATAGAGATAAAAGAATGTCAGTAATTAAAAAATATAGCAAGTTATGTTAACACCAACGCTAACGCTTTGTTCTCTGTAGGGACCATGACTTCAGAATGTTGCAGAAACTAAAAAAAAAAAAACCAAAACCAAAGCACTGCTATCCACATTTCACAATATTCACCAAAACCAAACCATCAAAGAAAAAAAAAAAAAAACTGACTGAATTTTTACATATTTTTATAGAACATTATCTGCATGCCATGCTGAATTTTCTATGACTCCAGAAACATGTTTGTTTTTCATGAAAAGACTTGTATTGACACGAGTCTGGAAGTGACAGCATAATTAGAAATGCTCGTTTTACTATTTTCCAATAGGCTTTCAAGTCCTATTTCAAAGGTTCAAGAGATTCAAAACAAATGACATAAACTTCACGATGCTTGAAGAACTTTTTTTCCCTTCTTTCATTTACCTGATTCCCAATCGTATGCTTCCTTTCTCTAATTGTCTTTTCCACAGAAAAGTTGGCTTTATTTTGGGGAAGGAAAAAAATTAATTCTCTTTCCAAGAAAGATCTTTGTTCCCCCAAATTTTATCATCATCATAATCTTTTCTGGAGCAGAGATGAATCCTCACTTTGTTGCTTACAGAAAAACAGAGACTACCAAAGGAGGACTGTAATGTTAATCTATGAATGACTGTAAAGCTAGTTGATTTTCTAGAACTACGCACTGCAAAAATACTACCGTTGCATTTTTCTGCTGGTTTGTCCGAGTCCTGCCACTTTGAAACTTAATTCTGTTTCTTAAACCACCAGACTTAACTCAGTTTTTACACTTCTATTCTGCTCCATCTAGTGGATTATTGATTTTTGCAATGAATGCTGCAACAATAGTATTCTAATATACCATGCCGGGTTAGCTATTAGGGCAAGGGACCATGTTCAAATGATTATTTTTTTGGCTTTAGATGAAACAAATTAAGTCACATTCCTGGGTACCTGGATAAGACTATAGGATTCTGGCAGCATGTCCATGCAACATAAATGAGAAAATGGTGTCATTTAATTATATCACTGAAATGAGACTAAGTAAGGGACAGGCCTCGATTATAAGGGACAGGTGGCAAAATTTCTCCTGGTGCTTGCACAATTTACTAGGTCAGTCCTGGGGAAAAAGAATATTCCATGCCTGCGCTGTTTTGCTAAAACATCGATATCCTCCAGGCTTCATAGCCTAGATTTCAGAGTTTTCTTCCTGAACTTGGTGATAGGCAAAATTACGTTACACGCTTGAGAAGCTGCTTTGTTTGCTCGATATGAATAACTTTATTCAACCAATCTCTCTTCAGTACATATACATTTTTGGGTGGGTTTTTTTCTGTGCAGCATTGTTTATAATACTCTCTTTAAAGACTGCTGTTCATGAGTTAGCTGCTAACTTTTCAGAGGGATGTTTAAGGTAATGAGAGTTTGACTGATGAGAGGAAAAATTAAGTAATTAGTCCACCCTCACATGTAGCTTATTTCAAATCAATGTGGCTTTTAATGGTAAGAATATTTGTTTTCTTTTCAAAAGCAAATATGAAAAAAGTTAGCCAACAAAAAACCCTGCATCAATGAATCAGTAATATCTGTTCATGCAAAGAATCATCAGAACCAATTGTCTAGTAGGCTACGTGTAGGATGTGCGTTCTGTGAAGCAATTTACAGCATAAGAAAAAAATATTAATTTACTCTCCCAAACCACATAAAGTTACTATGTTATGCTTGGTTTCAACTGTGAATCTAGCTTGCAAAATATAAGGGCCTATCACCATAAAAAGTCAGTTGAAATATTAAGTCCAGAGTTTCCCAAAGAATTGTGGGATTTTTAAATACTTATCATTTGTTTCTAGTTTTGATTTTTTTCTTTAACATGATAGGCAGCTCCAGTAGTTGTTTATAACTGGATGAGATAAGACTAACTCCAGATTGATTTGCTTTTCAGGATTTTATTGTAATAGTATGCAGCTATATAGCACTTTCTATCAAAGATTCTTGAAGTGTTCCATAAATATTAATTCAATAAGCCTCACAACATGCTGGTGAGATAGCTCCGTATTATTTTATCTATTATATTTTTGCTGGAGGCACACAAAGTAGAAGTGACTTGTTTGGGAATAGAAATTGGTCTTGATTCCAGTCCTCTGATTTAACCACTAGAATTAGTCTCTCCATGAAAACCTGGCTGCCCCAAGATCAACAGCAGTTTTGTCACTGACTTCAATGGAGCCATGATTTCATGAAAAGAAAGACTAAAAATTCTTCCTTAATAATTTGCAACTGAACACTACTTTTTAGGTTCAACATCCTGCATTAGTTGATGATTCTTCACTAAGTTTCATCCTAGAAACACGCGACTGACTTCACCAGAGAAGCAGCAAATGTTTTGAAGATTTTAAGTATGCATACAATTGACCTGATACATTATAATAGCGCTGGCAATATGACAATGTAGTCCTCTGCTCTGTAGTGCTGTAATTCATGAGAGTCACAGTTCTGACTTTGCAAATAGGACTGCAGACTTAATTTTCAGAAGTGACTTCCATTTTTACATTCACAATTTTGCAATCACCGTAGTTGTGAGAACAGTGATATGCATTAAGGTAATTGATTGTGCTTTGAAATCAAGTAATCAAATGAGCATCAATTAAGCCTGCAAATGTTTGAAGCCACAGAACTACAAGTAAAATTATTTTTCCTTGCCAAGCTCTCAGCAAAATACACTAGGCAAAGCTGTCTCTTCTTTCCACATCAGCCTTGCAACAAATATTTAGTGAATGTATCAAAGATTCAGACTCTGTGATAAATGAATTTAATACCTGAGGGATCTATATGTGGTCTTTTTCTATTTCAGTATCTCACTTTATACTTAACAACCAAATCCACAAAAGGATAGATACGTCCTATGTACCACAATGCCTAGCTTCTTCCATCTGACCCATCTAACGGAGCTGGAACCTGAACTGAGAGAACCAGGCTCCTCGTACAGAGCATGGGGGAAGTCAGGCATCTCAGGGCAGAATATAAATGAACCAATATACACACACTGCTGCCACCTACATCTACGTTATATGGTAAGTCTATATGGAGCTTTCAGACCTATCCCTCCAGGCTTGCTGGAAATGCCTTGCTCCATTCAGGATTCATAGCCTCATTCCTGTCCCTACAGGAAGGTAGATCACCATGCCTTTTCTCCAGCAAACTTGGATTTCTTCTCTTAGAAAATATAGTTACATCAGTTCCTTCAGGTTCAGAGCACTTACACAGATTTAACGCTCCCCTTTGCCTGAAGGAATGAAAATGTATCCCAGCTCCTGGGAAAAAGCGCTGTTATGGTAAGGCTGTTGGACAACACAGAGAAATCATCCTGGATGCAGAAACCACATCTCTCCCTTCCCACATCCTGCCTTAAGTTGCTGAAGCGTAGCAGTGGGGTCACCAGTATGTGATGGAAGAAAGCAACCATGGACACTTGTCATGGTTTAACCCCAGCTGGCACCTAAGCCCCACACAGCCAGTCGCACACTCCCCCGTGGTGGGATGGGGGAGAGAATTGGAAGGGTAAAAGTGAGAAAACCCATGGGTTGAGATAAAGACAGTTTAATAGGTAAAGCAAAAGCCACGCACGCAAGCAAAGTAAAACAAGGAATTCATTCACTCCTTCGCATTGGCAGGCAGGTGTTCGGCCATCTCCAGGAAAGCAGGGCTCTGTCACGTGTAATGGTTACTTGGGAAGACAAACGCCATCACTCCAAACATCCTCCCCTTCATTCTTCTTCCCCCAGCTGTATATGCTGAGCATGACGTCATATGGTATGGAATATCCCTTTGGTCAGCTGGGGTCAGCTGTCCCAGCTGTGTCCCCTCCCAGCTTCTCGTGCACCCCCAGCCTGCTCGCTGGTGGGGTGGGGTGAGGAGCAGAAAAGGCCCTGACTCTGTGCAAGCCCTGCTCAGCAGTAACGAAAACATCCCTGTGTTATCAACACTGTTTTCAGCACAAATCCAAAACACAGCCCCATAGTAGCTGCTATGAAGAAAATTAACTCTACCCCAGCCAAAACCAGCACAACACTGTATTTTGTATCAGTCTGTTGAGGTGTGAAGGTGTGCTCTGAGAACGCCTGCCAGATCGAGCTCTCAGGGGACTCAGAGGAACATCTTTGGTTCCAGAGTTAAACAGAAGATAACTAGTAAGCTGTTCAGACCCATCAAAACAGAGATATCTCTGTGTTTGCACAGACACATGCCACTGTAAACGGCTACGGAAATTTTAAGGGCACTATAGAAACTCCAGTGGCACGAACTCCAGCACCTGGGTACATCAGGAAATTCCACTGTTAGATGATGAGTAGGATTTCCCAGGACTGCCACTTCGGATTAAAGCAGATAAACTCCACCTAACTCCCCACTTCATGTAATTAGAGCATCTTGGTGGAATCTAGCATCATTTCCCCTGCTGATTCCCTCCTTATATATGCAAAATTCTCTTAATCTCAGGTTACCATTTAATATTCCAGATTAATATTAAAACAAAACGAAACAAAAATCCTAGCCATTTTTAAGTTACAAGAAAAGAAAAAAAAAACTGTTCAAGATTGTTTGACTGTTCAACCTGAATCTGCAAATACCTACTACTGTGGATAATGTTTGGTGTTTTACTAATTCCAATGAAACTACCAGAAAAATCCCATCCCATAATAAGTGTTGGCAGTACTGCATCCTGAAATCGTAAACTCCTAAGGCACAAACCTGTCTATAAAACTCTTGGACATCGAAGGTGCTATAAAAACAATAATGCGTTCAGCTTTATGCAATTTTCAGCTAAAAATCAGTCAATCCCTCTTCTCTGCCCTCCCTCCTCCACACAGTTACCACAGAAATTTTGTTCTGTTACGGTAATATGTATTTTTAATGCAAAATTTCAACAGGAACCATTTTTTATGGTCTACTAATAAACCCTTGAAAACAGGGATTTATAATGGAAACAGTGACGGACCCTTAACTACAGTGTATGCAACTATAATAAAAAGAATTAATGTAGTCAATTTGTACTACTGTTCTCAGAACAAAAAAAACCTCTATTTCAACTGCAATCCTTTCAACAGCTGATTGGCAAGCCTGTCCATTTCTAGTCTGCAGTGTTGTCAGTTGTCTTCAACATGATAATGAGCCTGTCACCATATTCAAATAGCCCTGTGACAGCATGTTTTGTGAGCATGACGTCCACTGCAAAGGGTCTGTCAAAAAGCACCTTTCAGAAAATGAAAAGAGAATGCTTTTCTGATGATAAATCTAATTTCTTCATAGCTAAAAGAGTGGGATTTTTCACCTGATTTTGTAAGTGTTGTGTTGCATTTGTGTCTTCAGATAATCCTGCATTCTGATGCATAAAATTTTAAAGTTATCTGTAAAGACAAAGTGAGAAATAATAATCTTTTTTGAGTTCACTGGAGGCTTTGCATAAAACTGCAGTACTGCTGGCTTTCCATCAAATTAAAACTGGAGGGGGGAGGGAATGGCATGGGAGGTTAGCTTGTTACCAGAAGCAAATAAGGCTCACAGTAAAGATCTCAAAGTCTACACACTTCATTCATTCAGGTCTTCACTCTTACCCAAACAGCCTATTAAAAAATCTCCCTTGCTCTGTGTGGTCCTAGTTAAGTATGACCAGGTTGCATGAAATTCTCTGGCTTTCAGACCAAGGGGGGAGAACATAGACACAGGCAGAGCTCTCAAGTATTCTTATGATTTGAGGCTGTTGTACAGACTGCAGCACTATGTATTCCACATTCAGCTACCACCAGTGGTACTGGTCAGCTGTGGAAATTTTCACCAAGAGGAAAACTTAAAATATTTCGGCAACACAGATTCCTTCATGTGTGTAAGCATCTTCCATCAATATCAACAGGAAATACACACGTGCATTGAAACAGAGTGCTTTGTTTTTCCTGTTGACAAAAGCTGGCCTTAATTTGACTTCACCTTTTAGGATTCTTTTCATGAGGAACTGATTGAGGAATCCACATATAAAGGGAAGTGTTATAAAGAGAAATATAAAACCCAAAACCAACAAGCAGTAAAGCTTTCTCTCTTTCAGTCATTGGGTGAGAAAGGGGTGGCAACGGCTGGACTTTGAAGTCCCAGGCTGAATGACACATTAACCTCGGAGCAGAAGTTCCAATTCTGGCTGTACCTCTAACACCCCATGTGATTTTTACTACGCAACTCTTGTTCTCTTTGTCTTAGGTTAAATACTGTAAAATGAGGATATTACTGCCTACATCACAGGAGTGCTCTAAAACTTAAAATAAATATTCTCTGAAGAAATTGTTGACAAGCTCATGACACATTCACTACAGAAAAAACACGCTGCACAAGCCCAATGTTTTCCAAAGTTATTAAACAAATTTGTTTCCTTAAATATTTGTGAAAAACAGTGAACCTGTAGTGTTAAGATACTAACCATGTGTATTTCTTCTGCTAACTACTGATTAGTATTAAAACTAATACTACCTAGTGTTAGTACTACCTAGTGTTTTTCAGGCAAGTAAGAACATGAGGTTGATGGTCATATAAGGCTACAGTCTAAAGGCTGTACCTGCAAGAATCTGGTGGAATTTGTTTGAGGTTAGGGACAGACAGATACTACAGGTGTAAAGGTGCAACTTACCTTCATCACCTTCAACATTTGCCTTTGAAAGGACCTGCACTGCTTTTGTCTTACAACCTCCCTTTTTTTTTTTCCGTTTACATATATGAACAAATATAATACCCATATTTATTCTGCCTATAATTCATTATTATAATTATAAGTGAATAATGAATTTGATTAATTCAGGTCTAACAAGCTGAAACAAGACAATTTTTTTTTTTGTTAGTAAGAGGAGAACTTTATACAGAGGAACTGTATTTTAAATTTGGTTATACAACATGGTATTCCACAAATGATAGTGTCATCCAGTATACCTGTTACTGAATAAATTGCAAAGGTAGGATTCTTAAACAGTTAAGTGAAGGCATCTAAGCATTATGCAGCTTTAGACAGCACAAATGGACAATCAACATTAAACATGACTGATATTTAAATTCCTCATTGCTCAGCTGGAGGGAAGTACTACAAGGCCAAAAAACAGAGCTGTGGACAGCTGGCTTTGTGCAGTACCCATTCTCTGCCTCAATTTTCAAGCCATTCATTTCTTTGGGGGGGGGGGAAATAAATAAAGAAAGAAAAAAAGAAAAAAAAAAATCTGAACTAGGCCATACAAACATACAAAGCAAGCTTGGGTCTCTAGGACTTTCATTGTCTCAGGGCATCATCACCCTGAACTCTCATTAAAGCTGAAGAGATGCTGGAACGGCATTAAAATGAATGCAAACCATTTGCCGCAATCTTCTGCTCACACCATCTCCAAATGAAGGCAGGCATTGCATAATCCAGGCAGCTAGAGCTCCTGACAGGTGGATGATTTATGCTCATAGTCGGAAGAATCGGAGAGCCTGCAGAGGACACAGCGTGAGCAAGGTGGTGGCGAGACAGATGCTCTCAGTGGGCTTGCAGAGGCTGGCAGGCTCCAGCTAGCTCAGGTGCAACCTGAACACTTTAGTACTGAACTCATATTGCCTAGATTTCAGCACAGCAAGATACCATTTACAATATTATGTACAGTAGATATACCATCAAACCTATCTGTGTGCTATTTATCTCTCTCTATTTGTGTATACACACACACAAAATATGTATTTTTTTCTATCCGCAGTTCAACTTACTGTGTTTATGCTCACTTTGCATGTGCATATTCTCCATCAAAAAAGAAAGGGCAGATTAGGACAAATTCTGCATTGTTACAGCCACGCAGTGTAAGTGAAACCACCAGAGTTGAACAGATGTAAGTGGGGGAAGAATTTGGCTCTAGCTTTCAGAGAACAGGGATAGATCTGGGATACTGAAAATCCTTTCAGTGTTTTAAGAGTGTTTGAAAGCTAGGAAAGAAAATGACCAGAGGAAAGATGAAAACATCCACAAGTCCAAATGTATTGGGGTATTCTAATCACTTATATTATGCACTTGCAAAGCACAGGAAATGTCACAATCACATTGTTCTGCAGAAAATGCATAATATTAGCAAAATAAAATGAAAACGACACTCATGTCATCTACTTCTTTTAATCTTTCAATGTGTTATTCGGGGCTATCTAAAAATCCCATCCAAAATTGCAACATCATTTCCAACCATGTAATTCAGCTTCTTATTCAAAAAGGAAGTATGTATAATAGATGTTGGGGTTTGAACTTTCCCTCCTGTTCTGTAAGCAAGAGACTGGTCTATTAAAAAAAAAAAAAAATCAAGCACACACACACAAACAAGATATTATACCTGTTTGTGTCACGCAACTATATGCTAATTCGTTCTTTAATACAAAAGGTGAAGCCAGAACTAAATTATCCTACCTTAAGCATATCAACAAAATAAACAATACACCTGCCTCATATCAGACCTGCCACATTTTCCAATCAAACCTGTCACTTAATTAAGTACATAGTTTTCAGGGGCAACCAAAGAGTTAAAGCATTCAAATGTGCACACTGCAGGTTATCTGGGTTGAATCTGGGACTTTGCTGACTCTCAACTCCTTTCCACTTTAACAGATGGGGTCAAAGGTGGAACTGCAGATGAGAATTAAAGACACATACATCCCTTTAATCAGATAACACATTCAAAGACTTGCAAATTCCCAAGAAGCCACTTTACAGGCACGTGTCATGGGCTATTCCATAAAGGGGGACTGTGGAGAGGAGGGAAGGAGGACTTATTTCAGCTAACCAGCATTAAAAAAGGCAGGAAATTAGAGAAAACAAATGGGAGCAAATGGGATGGATTGCTAGTATTCAGAACGCTTTCTGATTGCACTCATCTCCCTAGAGAGGAACTCCAACGTTTGAAGCCTTCACAGTCTGCATCCAAATGCTTTTTCTAACTTAATTAAGCAGCCGTGTTTAAGAATACTTCATAACAAGTATTTTAATTAGAGATGAGCTGAAGTATCTTGCCAGTATGGATATCTCCAGCAATACCAGGATGCCCAGGAGGAAATACAGTCATTCAGCCTGACTAGTACTCACAAAATAGTGCAGGTCAGGTAACGAGAACCTCAAGAAATTAATGATTCTCTCTCCCACCTGGCCAGAAACAGACTGCCTGGAGGATACGTGCTTGCAGCAACTATTTTCTCATCAGCATTCTTCTGATACAATTGTGGTATGAAGACGAAGAAGAATAGAAAATCACGAAAATGAGAGAAGATAAAAAGAGAAGAAAGAAAAATCTTATGTCATCTTAGCTAGTCTGTGGCTTTGTTCTCTGATTACTGCATTCCTTTGCATCTCACACAAGACCAAGCAACAGGGCTTGTGGCATGTCTGTCAGACGAAAAGCATCAGCAAAGACTATGCCTGTACACACCAGACACAAAGGTGTTCCAACTTCTCTTTTTGTCTGGAATACAGTCAGAGATTTGTATTTTGGGGTGATGCTCTTGAGGACTGTTGAAAAGGAGAAGCCTGTTCAGTCCCTTCATAGTAAGATCATTACACTTAGAGCTTCCCTTCTCAGCCTGAGGTATAAATTAGCAGAAACTTTTCTAGTACATCTTTGAGCGAGAATTCACAAAAGTAATACATTTAAACTGGTATTTTAAAACAGCTTTCTACTTTTTAAGGTAAACACCCGTTTTCCTATTTCGATATTTAGCAGTCTCATCTGTCTTGAAATTGGAAGCTTAAGAGCCCTCATTAAAAGTTCGACAGGGAAACGAGCAAGTGGCTTGTGAACTTAAAAATCAGTTCAGAGCAAGATCTCTCCTAACATTCAATAATCATGGGCAGGTACCCTCAGTCTGGATCCAAAGTGTATTTATGCCATCTCTTAAGTCATCTTATCTTAACTGATTCCACAAACTATACCCAGAAATGCAGTAGTTCTGGTGACTTATAACAAATATGTTCCTCCTCTCACGTTTCAGTGGATAACCCTTGGGATTGACCACACAATGAAATCTAAGGTGCCCATTTCTTAAGTTTTCATTGAATTACAGAAAATATGAAAATGAGATAGAACTTAGGAAATGTAGACACTGGACACCATGGTAAACCCAATCTGGCAGGCTGTCATGAAGAGCAACATGTGGCTGTACAACTGTTTAACAAATGATATAAGACTGATCTGTTGATTGATTCAGACCAGAACGAAAGACATGGCCCATCTGGAAAGCCTTTCTTCAGTCAGCCACCCACAGGACTGAAAAGGAATATTAGAAAGAGACAAAGGGCAATGCCGATGCAATAAATAATTTTGATATGGCTGATTAAAAATGACAAGAACAGCACTGCTGTATGGACTACCTCTTGCCTAGAAAAAGGAAAGAAAAGAAGGAGACAAAAGATGAGGACGATAGTCTTGTATGATTCCTAGGGTCTGCATGTGCTCAGTATGCAGCAAGTTACCAACATTCTCTCCTTAGTCAAGCAGTTTTGCTGCAAAACATTTATAGCACACCAACAATGCTGCCACTAAGGGCACAGACTGGAGTTAAGCTGATTATAGAACAGTATCACGCGGACTTTCTTTTATTAATATTTTAATTTTTCTAAACTAACTATTTTAATATTAACTGTTTTGAAGTGGACTGCAACAAGATTCTATGCAAGCAAGTTGTACAGAGTGTTGATTTTGGATCTGCTGCACTAAAACTGTAAATCAAATTGACATCTGATCTTATACCTGAAGATCCTGAGAACTAAAACCAGATGCTTAAGAAGAGAAAAACAGATAAACATATTAACTTTGTTGGAACAATAAAGAGTAAACAGGAAAATATCAATATTATTCAGTAAGTGAATATATTTAATACAGCTTGTGTTTGACTTTCTCCAGAATCATTAATCTAATAAAAGACTATTGAGGCTTAAAATAAAGCTATGTTTTTCATTTATAAAGATTAATAGTTATATTAAGTCACTATTATGAGGGAAACAGAGTCCCCCCCCATAGTTTCCCTTTTCTGTCACATAAATACCCAAAGAAAATGAAAAGGAAAAGAAGAAAAAAAGAAAAAAGAAAAAAGAAAAGGCTGGTTAGATAAGATCTATTACTAGAATATCTAGTAAGCATGGCAAAATTTGACATAACGACAATTCACTGCTGAAGATGACATTTATTTCAGATTTCAGGCTGTTGACTTTCAACCACAAAAGCCACATTACAAACTGCAAACAAAATAATATTGCAGCCTCACGTAGTGACTCAGTGAGTAGAAGTGACAGACTCACCACTGGTAAAAACACCTCCAGCTTAAAAACGGACAATGACTGACCAGAGAGAGGATTGTGGCTTAGTTACATTAACATCCCAATAAACTATGTTGATTTAAACTTTTTTTTTGTAGGACAGCAGAGATTTAGAACTGTGAAATATTTTAGGGATAGTACTATAGGAGGTCAGAGGTAACAACTGCAGATGGTAATTTTAGTGCTTCTCAACACGTTCATTGCTTTGGCTGAGTGAAGAGGCCAAGAGAGTTCCTCAGCTTCCAAGCTTTTTGGTGCCAATCCATCCCAAGCAGCAAAAGTCTGCCTGTACATCTGCCACATGGGTTCCATTTAGCAGCACCTACATCATTTCAGCACTTCACCCCAAATAATCCTATCATACATCCTATTGTTTCTACTAAGATTTTACACAGCCAAAGTCTTATTGAGGAGATGCAAGTGCTGCCCAAGTAAGGGCTAAGTAAAAACAAAAAGGGCTTGGCTCCAAAGTGGCATTTTAGAGATATGCATATGTATCACTGCTAAATGCACCTTCTACCTGAGATGCTAGACCTATTCCCCTCAAGCAGGAGATGTGCAAGTATCCGCACAGCAGAAACAGAAAAGTAAGGAATACAAACAACATTAATGACACTCTTTACAAAATGACCCCTATTTAATATCAGGCAAGACCCATGTCTAAGAATTCAAGCACTCTGCAATAAATGGCAGTGCCATATTGATGTATGTGTTTATGGGTGGCGGAGACCAAGAATGAAAGGCAGCTATTTGTCTGGGAGCTCATGGGAAAAGATGCCGTATCATACACAGTCCTACATCTTTCAGGCTTGTCTCTACCTTCCCTCATCACTTATATTGCTGTCACTGTACTTTCAGTGCATAACCAAATGTTCACAGGGGCTAAATCCACAGAATATCTTTTCTTAAAAATGGAATAATAATTTCTAGAAAATTAGAAAAATACCACTTCCTTATTTTAGGATCAGAAGAAGAAATATGACAAATGAGGATGTTCAGTTAACAACCCCAGATTGTACTAATATTTTCTCATCATAAGGTGATGAATTTTTAATGGTATTCCAATTTAAGTAGACTTGTGAATCTGTAGAATCTACTACTTCTAATTCTGAGGACGTAATAGGTAAGGTATGTGCACTAAGAAAAATACCGTACATATTAATCCCATTCAAAATCTTTCAAACTCACTATTTTTAACAACAAAACTACAAAGTAACTATAGGCCAAATGCATTCTTCGCTGATGCTTGCCTGACCTTGCAATTAACTGTGGTCACTGGGATTCTCACCAGTGACGACTGTGGAAGCAGAATCAAGCCTAACATCTAATCCCAAGGAAGCTGCAGATGAGTGGGCCAGCAAACAGCTTTGACCCTAGATCTGCAGATGCCAATGTCAAAAAAAGTACATTCATAAATCTGTGGAAAGCCAAGAAATGTAGATAGTTCTCAAACACAGATGTATAAACGATACCGCTTTCTCTACATTCACTTCATACTGCCTCTTTTATGAAAGTGGAGTATTTGTATAAAGGGATAACTGCAAAACAAAATTGTATCTAGAAAGAGAGAAATTTTGTTTAAAGACTCAGTCCACTGAATTGATGGGACTTCTCTGTTTCATTCCCAATGAGATTACGAGGACCAAAAATGATCAGAGGCAGAACATAAACCAGACTGGCATAACACTGCAACACAAGCACCGTGAGAACTTCTCAGGAGGCCAACAGCTGGTCTTAGCTGTGGCTACTTTCATGTGATTTCTAAACCCAGAAAGAATACCCACATCTCCAATATTTGCTTTTGCTTGAGTATTTTTTAATGGATGAATGGAAATGCTAGTTGCTTGAGCTCACTATAAACACTAACCTGCAGTTGAATAGTTTGTCCCTCCTCATCAGTTACAGAGAGTGGATAGTCATGAGCCATGTTTTAGGGCAGACAAATTGGGCTGTCAGTTCTAATGTGTGAACTGGGCTATCAGGCCACATTTTGGTTAAGAGGAAAGGCCTACTTATGAACACCAACAACACACAGAGATTAGTTTCTATTGTTTCCAAGGAGATTTAACAGGTCCCAGTATATATTAAACCAAGCACAGGCTGAATGAAAGAAAGAGAAGGAGAGCAAGGGAGAAGGGGGAAAGAAAAGGGCAGGGGAGGAGGAAATAAAAGGGAGGGGAAGGGAGAAATTGAAGGTGGGAAGAAAAGGGGAAAAGGGGCGGAAAGGGAAAAGGGGGGGAAAGAAAGGGGGAAGAGGGGGGGAAGAAAGAGGGCAAGGGGGGG
>NW_009212036.1:0-8554 GCF_000690835.1 Fulmarus glacialis
TTCTATGATTCTATGATTCTATGAAAGAAGCAAATAGAGTGCTAGAAATTATTCAAAAAGGAATACAGAAGGGAAGGCATTCTTATTCCACTGCATAAACTCATCATTCAACTACATTTTGAATGCTTCCATTTCTGTTATGTTATTTTTGAGATCTGAGAACAAGAGTTGAGTAAAGTGCAGAGAAGGATATCAGGGATGATCAAAGTTAAAGAATAATATCTGTATAAGGAATAACTAAATATTCAACCTGGGAAAGAGATGAGTGAGGAGGGATAGAATAAAAGTCTATAAAGTCATGAGTAGAATGAAAAGAGAATAAGGAATGATTATTTCCTCTCCTTTCAGTAGTAAGTCTAGGAGTCATGAAAAGAAATAAGATGAAAAAAATAAAAGGAGATACTGATACTGTTTCACACAGCTCCTCAGGATGTTGTATACACTCAAACTTTACGTAGGCTCAAAAAGGATCTGGACGAATTAAGAAAAGTCTTAAGGACTAGTCAAAAGCAAGAGTTGTAACTCAGAAAACCCCAAGTCATAGTTGCTAGCTGTGGAGATACACACACTTAAGCATATATTTACACTCTGTGTGTGTATATGTACATGCAAAAGATGGACTTTAAGTGCACAAATGCATTTTGCCACTTTTTTTAACATACCTTGGAATGTTCCCCAGTTTAGTAGATTTTTATGAAAAAAAAAAAACCAACAGCAACAGAAACGCATTTTCATATTGCACTTTACCATATCTATTACAATATTGAAATCAATAGATCATTTAGATTAAATAGCATATTTCTAGGAGCAGCGGTTTTATTTGACTTAGATCTTTTAGACTCTAAAGTAGTCAGTAGTTTTCCCTGCAAAAAAGAAAATAGACAATATAATGTAGTAATAGAAAAACATTTTACAGATGTTAACAGCTTATCTGTCAAGTTGTCTATCCTTAAAGTAGTTAAGGATCCTTATGGGATTATGGACTTGTATTTGCTGTCTTTGTCTAAAAACACCCCCCTCACACACACACACATGTGCTCCCCCAAGATCACTGCAAGACATACAGCATTTCCCAATATAACCAGACATGACTCTCAACAATTGTAGTTTCATTTAAAATGCACTCATTCTATGTGTATTCTCTGGATTTTCCCTTTAACTTTGGGCCAGATGGTGCCTGCGGGAGCTCGTAATGTGAAGCTGTTCTCACAAATAAGGAACTTTTGAAGACATTGCCCCTTAGTGAACTGCTGTAATATCAAAGGCTACTGATGCTTTTTTTTACAGAGGCAAGGGTTGGTTTGCTGGTATTGAATGGGGTGAGAACACAGATTTCCTCTTTTTTCCAGGTCTGAACATAAAGATGGTACTGATTATCACCAGCCTCTGCACAGAACGTTACAGCAGCACAAGGCTTATTGTATATGACACAGACCCCCATGAGTATTGACACCATTTCATTTAACTTCTCTCCATTTAAGTAGTTTTTTACCCATTGGAAGCCTCAATGTGTAAAATGGGTAGCACAAAAGCATGTAATTTCAGCAGATAAATGGAATTCAACTTTTTTGTCTGCTTTCTTCTATTCTACCCATTCTGACTTGCATAGTTACACCAGCAAAGGAAGCTAGTATTTGAAACTGGGGAAATGAATGATTGTTTTCAATGGGTGCAATAGTTACTGCTTCAGACATATATCATAATTAAAGCTATATTCCAGCACCCTTACACAGTGAACAAAAGGAGCTTCTCACACTCTGTGGTACATAGTGGGGAAACCAGAACTGTGGCAGCTATCCCAAACAAAGACTTCTCAGTGATCAAATACAACAAACTTAATATGTTTCATTTTGTCTTAAGTCAATGATAGCCTATCTGGTAGAACTGAAAATGAGATTTTAGCTCTGTGAGACATCTGATATTTTGGTGTTTTATTTTCTTTCACAAGGAAAGTCTAAGTTAAAAAACTTTCCAGAGAACAAACATTTTCAGGAAAGGTAGATTCACCAGTGAAGGTATTTTTCATTTTGAATGGGCTCAGACTTATTTTGCATCCACCTAAGCCAGTATTGTGGCTTACAGGAAAAGCAACACAGCTGTCTCATGCTTTAAAAACTGGACTTCTCAACTGCCAGGGAGATGTATTTTAGCTGGGAGAATTCCTCTGTGGATAAACTTGCTGTGATATATCACGAGAAATATAGTCTAGCTAAGCTGAAGCAGTGGGAAGTATCCATACTATACTAGTTTAGTGAGGCTCTAAAGCTGCTGAGGAAAAAGCAAAATGCATTCAAAGCATACAGACTGAAATCTGTTGAGGTGGGTAGACTTAATTGGAGGAAACAAATATCACAACAGAAAGCAATTTGAAAATATACTTTCCCAGAGACTTCTTGATTTGCAAAACCTGGGTTTTGTTTAAAAAATGTATTTGTTAAATACAGGGAGCTTAATCAAGGTCATATATTAAATAGCAATGAGTATGAGCCAGGGCCACTCACAGACCAATTTTCCAACCTTTTCTTATGTTCAGTAACTACTAAATTGCATGCAGTCCTGTTGATCTCACTTGTTTTATGATATAAAATTACACTTTCCACATGAATGAACATTGAAGAATTGGGTCCTAATATATTCTGCAATGCAGTTAACATTGAACACAATACTTAGATATGTAAGACATCCTGAGAGATGTTACAAACATAGCTAAATATTTTACTTAGTTTTGAATGTTTTCAGCTGCATCTACTGGCAGAAAACCTTTTCCTTGGAGCACAGCCATTTTTTTCTCTGTGTGTTGACTCTGTTTCTTTATTCTTAAGGCTGGTAGTTATAGAGAAGTAATCTACAGTTACAACTAAAATTTCCCCTTTTCTAAATTTCAGGTTTTTTGGAGGCTTCCCACTTCTTTTATTTTCAGTATTTCAAAAGTGTGGAGTTTTGAGGAAGCTGGGTAGCAAGTAAAATAAAAGGAGAGCAATATTTATCTATTCTTTCTGGTGTTCCATATGTATGTGTTATCGGTGTCTTTCATTAACACTTTTATTGATTCCTGTGTTTAAAATTATCTTTTTTTTCCATGAGTTGATGGAATAATTTCCAAAGTTCTTTCAAACTTTATGCTTTTGGTTGAATTAAAGAATGAACAAGACTTAGAACGTCCAGGAAAATATCTGTTTTAAAATACATCCTCATCTCTACAATGAGCCAAAATCTTTTTGAAATTACAGTGTTGGAAATCATATTTGTGGTGGGTTTTTATGCATGTGTAGCTCACAGTGCTATTTAATCTTATCAACATCCTCACTGGATTTTGATTCAAGTTCCTAGAGAGGTAGGAGAATATTATCCTCATTGAACAAACAGTGGCAACTTTTGGAAGAAGAAGTGATGGTCCAGTGGTCTAACTAGCAAACCATCCTTTCTCCACATGGTTTTCTTACTCATTTAAAGGCTCAAATTCACTGAGTCTCAGGCCCTGTTTCTAGGTAATAACAGAGAATAGATCAGGAAACCTAGCTGTACCAGAGCTTGCACTCTTTGTTCACTAAAGTCTATTGCTGTAGGAAATCACCTTCTTTCCATTAAAATTATAATGGAAGCTGCACAAATACAACTGTATTTAGAGACTAGACATCATATTACAAAATATTTCAAATTTAATGTGGGATGTATAAAATTTCATATTTCCTCTCTCAAGTTCCCACTCAAATCTAGAGACTTTCACATATAGTCTTCTCATAACTCTTTCTTCAGTTAAGCATTTCTTTTGCATTCTACTTGAGAAAGAGCATTAGTATAAACATTGGTATAGGTTTCCCAGTTAATATGCATGAATTTAATTCTGACTTTGGCTGATAACATACAATGCCTGAATTGTAGGATGACTCATACCTAATTAAATAATTTTTTTCTCTTTAGAACCTTGAAAATCTCTCTGGTGTTTAGCTTACCAAATTTCTTTTCCACACCTATGTCTCTTAACAAACCAAGAAACAGAAGGAAGAAGGGGTAGGTGGTTTGTGATGCCTATAGAATATTTCTGTTTCATGATATGTCTTCTCTTTGTCTCAGACTTTCAATATATTTTCCTTTATAGTTCTTAATTCTTTCCTGAGGAGCCACATAAGAAAATCCTTTAGTGCTGGACCAGCAGCAGTCTTACACTGTGACAGACACTTCATTCAATCACTGCTGGGTCATTTTGGCCAGATGGGTACAGCTGTGGAATAAAAACTTTCCAGTTAGTGTGTAATTATGTTGGAGAAGAATTTGTTATGTATGGATGCAGACAAAATGAGGAATATATTCCATATAGTTTTCAATATCATAACAATATAAAAATTGTTTCATTGGTAAAGAATCCCTTATTGATGAAGTAATTTGTTTTCCTTAAATCGGGAAAGAATTAAACAAGAACAGTTCCGCAAGATACTTGGAAATAAATGTATTTTTTCCTTTTATTCTCACTTACGTGCTACGAATTTATATATTTTGTGCATAACCATTTTAATTGAGTAGTAAATGCCTCTAAGTATACCTTATTTTCTCTGACTTGCATTTTGTTGAATGGCATAACAGGTCACAGCTATTTTCCATATAACCTCAAATGACAAAAGCCAATTCCAGACAGAAACACATCAATTATTCTGAAAAAATTATTACATTCTTCCTGACTGCTTTTGCGTTCTGGGGTACACAAAAGTTGACTATAAAGGTTAAGACTGGTAACTTAATTACTTTACTACAAAATCTATTCTAACAAAAATGAATGTTTTACGAAACACTTAAACATTTATAGGATGACTGTAAATATTATGAGGTAATAATCCTGAAGAAGTCTGATATAGCTTCATCTTTATTAGTATAAGCTAGCAAGAAGGAGAAAACAAAAAATAAAATGTTAGCAGTCGGCCTTACTCTGCCTGAGGGACTTGTGAGCTGATAAAGTGATATCACCAGGTACATCCAGAATTACTTCATAAACACCTATCAAAATTCATGAACTAGAATTAACATGAATTTTAAATATTAGCTGATCAGTCCAGAGGATTCTTATTTTATGATATTTAACATATCCAAGGTTATAACTAATTACACTTAAAATAAGCAGTGTAGTAGCTCCAGTCATTTCTCTAGTAGTTCTAGTATTGATCTTTTCACATAGAAGGGGTTGAGTCCAAATTCCTCAGCTTTTAGAAAGGTCAAAAATACATACAATGCTATCCAGAGTACTGTATCTCATCTGTGATGATTTTGTGCGCACAAACCCGAGTCAGAAACTAAAATGGATGATAAAGCAAGTCCAGCTTCTTTTCCACTGTAGTACAAGAGTGCCAGAAAGGAAAGTGCTCGTTGTCTTAAGGAAAAAGTATTGTCTCTCTCATGGTGTTTGCATGTAAGCCTCAATGTTTGGAAACATCATTGGTTTATCATTCAGATGCAGATATGCTTTCTTCAGAATGGAATATCTTGTTGGGTAGAAAATGGATATGTAGACCAAATGAATTGGAGGGTTTAGTGAACTGTGGAAAGGGGCTTAGTGAAGGGTATTGTGGTACAGCATAAATGGCAGTTCTTCTACAATTTCTTGTGGAAATGCTAATTTTTATTTTCATATTAATGAATGGGTCTTTGAAAAGATAAGAGGTGTGTAGGGTGTGTTATTATGAAACCTGCAATGGATTTCATATTGTGCAGTCAAATCCTCACGTAATCTGAAAATCCCACAGTTCTGAAACTCTTCAGATAGATTAGATCTCTAATTAAACAAACCCAAATTTAATTTGCTATTGAGATCAAACATATAATTTTAAAGAAAGCAGTAAATATTTCATCTGTTTCAAGTTTATGCTGTAATGGCTTACTAGCATATCACTGCGTATTGCACATCTGTAATACAAAATGGGATATTAAATGTATGTTCCATTTATAGTAGGTAGTATCTTGGAATGGCAGATATTCACTGGTTAGCCAAAATCAGGAGAAGTTGAAGACATTAAATATGTGATGGAGAAACTGTAGTTGTAGTTTTTCCAAGGGAAGAGGGTGGAGGTGTTACTCTGAATATAACTACATAATTCAAAATAAATTCCTAGAAAAAACACTTAATTCATTCAAAATCTGGAAGTGAAATTTAGCCACTTTATACCAATTCACAAACACAGTCAAACAGTACCAAATTCAGTTTATCACAAAAGTGTTTGTTTCGATACCTCAAAAGCCAAGCTTGTCCAAGCTTGCTACAACCAGATTGACCATGTTGTATATATGGGCGCAGTATGGGGAAGAACAACTGGTTTGGGAACAGCTTTTATTCTATCAGGATTTGAACTTCCATCTGTTGGGAATGGATTCAAATCCATTTGGCTCTGTAAACATGTAGCTGATAATAGTTCATGTTGGAATCTGAATTTACAGGAAGTACTAAAATTGTTAATTATGGGGTGGAGAAATTAAGGCTGCAGCAGAAGCAGAAAGTTGATACTGTTTTCTAGTCTTACCAACAAACACAGAAGCAGACGTTTCATTTTAGCAGTTTGGTTATAGAAATCATACAGAGCAAACATTCTTGTTTTATCAGGCAGTCCTGTGTTCTTCCTTTGGCTGGCAACATGATCCGGCTTTTGTGAACAGGGGTTGTGAATGAAATATTAAGTCTGGGTAACCAGGAAATGCTATCAGCCAGCTTTCTAATGGCCTGCTAGGAATCATCTTGAGGAAGCTGGGAGTAGAAAGGAACTCTGCTGAGATTTGTTCAGTAAAGTTCCTGCATCATTAGCTGCTTATTCTGAGCAGTGACAAGTAATTGGGAGAGCTGATCAACAAGCTAGTTCTTGAGTATGCCTTGAGAACTATTTGATTATTGGGGTTCTGCTTCATGTTATAGGTGGCTTCCTTAAGTTCTAGAGGAGCTCCCTGTACTTTCCTTATCTGAATAGCTATTTTTGCAAATTAAACTAGCAAATTTGGGGGGTTACAGCCTAGGACATCCAGATGGTGCATAAGTATTTTAGAAGGCTGTTCCTTGAATAATCCTCTCTCTTCAGACTCAGAAAATAAAATCAGTCTCTCAGCTTCATTCTGTTCATCTAATAACTGTCCTCCAAGAGTTTTAAATGATTATAAAAATCAGGTCCAACAAAGCTTTGACTGCTCCTTAATCCCTGAGAACATGCTTGACATCTCCTAGGGATTTTCTGAGGATTCAACTCTTGTTTCTGAGTTTAGGTACTTGGACAAGGAAGATAATCAGTCTCTGTTACTTTTCTTTCGATATGAATTACAGTATACAATGTACAATGTAGCTGCAGCATAGCCATGAAGAGATGAATCAGCTGGAGGACTGCAGACAAGGACAAATCACATACCATACCATGAGAGCAAATTGTGGTACAACCACATGCACTTATGCTAACTGATGTTGATGAATCCAAATTATCTTCAGCAGCCCTGAATAACGTCATGGTCAGTATCACATTAGTCAGCTTGGCTCTTGACATCTGTGGTGCAGTTTAGTGATGTAGCAAGTAGAACCAGTATGGGAAGTGACCCTCACCTTGCTCAAGATCAAGTCTTCTGAGCTTTCTAAGAGAGATCCTTCCCAGGCAGTGTGATGCAAAATATCAGAAAAGGGATGTACAAATGCAGTGTGAAACATGAAAGTAGTCCACTGCGCTCCTGAAAAAAGGAACAGAAGAGGGGTCTTGCAATCTTGCATGGGGGAAGTTCACTTTCTGTTATATCAGTCTACATTTGCATTTAATTTCCATTGCTTCAAAATGAATAAGGGTTTGAAAGTCAGTAGTAGAAAAGGATGACTTTATTAATACTTTAATACACACACACACGATCTAAAACACTGAAAAGAAAGAACTTCTTAATTAATTTTGTTCAGCACAAGTGAATTCAGTATCCCAATTGCTTATCCAAATGTAAATCCATGTGGGGGTTGATCAAATATTCTTTATAACGTACATAATTAATATTTATCTTAAATTATTTCCTGAGTTTTTTCTGTGAGGGTAAAATCACCTATTTGGGAGTACTAGTATTACCAGCAAAAAAAGCAGGGGAAGGGTTATGTATGCTTATACATGCAATACTGTATAGTTGTAATAGGAATAGATCACTTTGATTTAGTCAAACTATGAACGAACTTGTATCTAAATATTCTGTTTCCCCAGATGCTACAGAAAGCTAGTGTTGATTTGTCTTTTGGATGGATGAAAGCCATCACTGCAGCTATGACAACTTGGGAAAACCTACGTGGCACATGTAATTAAAATCTGACTTGGATGTAAGGTGAGAAAGCATTATGATAACAGGAAATGTTATATTTCTAAAAAATCATTCCCTTCACGATGACTTTGGAAGGACCGAGTGTGGCTTGTTTCTGCTAGTAAATAGACTGCTGTGGCTTTTAAAAATGTTAAGATCCACTGCTTTGTGAGGGAGCCTGAGGCTCTGTCTCTGATTTTGTTCAAGTCTTAGTCACAATTGAGAAGATGAAAATTAAGAAAAGACTTCAAGATTTTGTCCATTTGGTGTGGAA
>NW_009212036.1:8575-51419 GCF_000690835.1 Fulmarus glacialis
CATCATGTAAAATATTGGTTACATTCAGGTAAGATCTGATGGCAGCAAAGCAATTTGTGAAATACTTTTTGATGCTCAGCTTTACTGGTTTTGTCAGCATAAGTAATTATTTGTTTTGTGGAAAATGCATTCAAAAATTTTGAGAAAATGAAATGTTTTGTTATCACAAAAACTTTTTTAAAGGTTAGGTCTTTTTAATATTTCATGTAAAATATTGGTTACATTCAGGTAAGATCTGATGGCAGCAAAGCAATTTGTGAAATACTTTTTGATGCTCAGCTTTACTGGTTTTGTCAGCATAAGTAATTATTTGTTTTGTGGAAAATGCATTCAAAAATTTTGAGAAAATGAAATGTTTTGTTATCACAAAAACTTTTTTAAAGGTTAGGTCTTTTTAATATTTTGATTTTCTTTGACAGCCTAGATTTTGGATTAAAACTTTGAATGTCTAGAGCCTTAAGGCCCTTTATTGATTTCACCTTAACAGAGTTTTTGAATTTCAGATCAAATGAAATGTTGTGTTTGAACCTTTGCCCCCATTACCCTCCAAAATATTATTTTGCTTTCCAAAGAAGCTGGTTTTTTTATCATTAGGATACAACTTGTCTTCTCAGTGAAGCAAGAAATTATCATTTACTCAGGTCTTTTAGTGTCTTCCTCCTTTCATTTCTTTGATGATAGCCTCCTCTTTCTTGCTGGAAATGATCCAAAATTTTGGCTATACTTTCACATTTTGGACCTGCATTTTAGTTAAATCTGACCCCTACCAAACTGGAAGCTTTTTCCAGTGGACTTTGTACCCTTGGGAATTGACATACCAAGACACAGCAATTCTGGTTCAAATTCCCTGACAAATAGCCAGGAATTGTGATAGTCAGTTTCATAAAAAACACTCTGGTCACTTCTAGACACTACTAGATGTCTAATTACACTAAATGCAAGTTGGAAGATGTACCAGTCTGAAAACTAAGCAGAACTTATTTGTCTATAAATGTTAGCCGCTAAACTTGCCCTTTTTTGTAGTGGTAGCAGATGTTTAATTCCTTCAGAAGCTTTAGAAAATCCTGGTCAGAATTAACACCGTCTCTATTGATAGTTTTAATCTTTCCACTTGCTTATTTTATGTACTCTCTAACTTCTCATCTATTTTATCTTTTTAGGTGTAAGTGGTCTTTCACAGCAGAGATTCTACCTCCTACTTACACTTTTCTTTTCATTATTAGGACAGTGGTAACCATTAAGATTTCATTCAGACTGTCACTTTAGTTAAGTATGAACTACTATGTTTTAGGATCAGGCTGAACTCTAGTTAAAACACAAAAAAGCAAACTGTTTTATTATTTCTGTACTAGTGAAAGACTGTTAATTTTAAAAATGGAATCCAAAGTTTCAGGCACTCTAGCATGTTTGGAAACAACTTTTGCACATCTTTTGTTAATTTATATTATTAAATCCTGCTTAGAACAAAAGCACACTGAGAACAAAATACTGGAACTACTTGGAGCAGTTTAGTTATGAAGAATTGTCTAAGCACTTGCTGTATTGCCTAAAGAGTCATCAAATTTTACATGAAAGTCAGCCATTTTAAAATGTGACATACCTGATCTCCTGAAAGGCGAAAAAATTATTTGCCTATAAAGAAGAGAAACCTTTGTTGTTTTGTGCTATTTCTTCTTTTTTTTCCATATGAGACTTTTACGTGTTTTAGCTTAGTATGCATCTGTCCCGTCATGAAGCACCATTTACTAAATCATACTAATGATATTTGGTGCATCAATGTTTTGTGTTTCTTAAAGCATGCTTGCTATCTGTATATATTCTATGGATTTCAGATCATATAAATATGGAAAAGAGCAGAAAGGTGTTTTTTATATTTTGTTCCACTTTATGGAAAGAATATTTTTTAACACATTTGAGCAATATGTGGCCACTTGCTATTCTATTCAAGTATGTACATATACCCAAGTGTATTTGTCTGAGTGATGCAAAAAGTTTTTCTGAGGTTAAAATATGCCAAAGAAAAATTATGCTACCTGTTGTCACTCATTTAGATTAATAAATTGATGTTAGTAAGCTATTATGGAAGCTTAATGCCATCTGATTACCTTTCAGGTTAGGTATAGAAATTCACTGTGACAAAGCAGTCCAAGGCAGGTTTAATTCCTCACTGCCAGCTTTCTTTATTAAAATTGTATGGATTGTTTGGACATGCAATATTGCCATAATAACCACTGAAATCAGTTTCTCAAGATATACACATGCAGAATTTCAGCTTAAATCAATGGGACTTCTTTGTCTTAAGGTCCTGAAGTACAAAACCATTTTGTTGAAAGCTAAGCTTTTCTCTATAAATAATGTTTTGCTTTGCATTACTTATTCCTTCTGACTACCCTACCCTGTTTCAGTGGTCTCTGGACCTAGTAGCAGGTATGCCACAAGTGAGATTGCCATTCCAATAGCCTATTCCTATTTGCCACTCCAGCGTTGCGGGGGGGGGGAGAATAAAACAGTGAGTGCAGTTCTATTTGAAATTGGGAATTGTTTTCCTAAGGGTCTAAAGTTATTTGCAGACAGAAATGCTCAGGTACCATCAGTGACCACAATTGTTTGGATGTAAGAGACGAGTCTAGTGTATTTACAGTTACCAGTACTATTATAAAGTACCATTGTAAAGAAATAGTCTCTGTAGAGAGGGCTAGCAGGCTCAACTAATTTTAAAGATCTCCTTTGTAACAAAAACTACCTGAAATAATTAAAACAATGAAGTTGCATTCATTTTTCTTTGCTAATCATGTAATAGTAATAGAAAATACATACTGTTTTCTGTATGTGCAGTAGAAAATCAGTATTCTAGTACACTCTATTTGTTATGCCCCTGTTGTTTTGTCCCTGTTTCTACCTATGCTTTACCTGCAGACTCTGTTTTTCCAAGGAGGAGGTGGAGGGAATCAAAAATTCTTCAGAGTTTTCTCTGGCTTCTGGGATTCTTTAAATCTCTTTGACTCTTTCTCATAGACTCTAGAAAAGAGAATGAAGCTTCTTCCAACTTTGCATTCAGGTTTGGAGGTCTGCCTAGGTTTTTCCTTCAACAAATAAAGTCACTTGGCAAATGATAAGCATCAATGACCAATAAAGACATTCTACTCCAATTACTATGGCAGAATCTTCTGTGGTCATTTTCAGATAGTTACAGCATACGTATACGCATATGCGTATGTGTATATAGATACATTTACACAGGTACATATCTCTGTGAACTTTTAATGAGAGGAATAGCAAACTGGAGTGCAAAGTTTTGCTTTTTTTCCTAATAATATGATAATTACCTCTGCACTTATCTGACAAAATACTCTAAGATGGGATACAGTGGCCTAAGCATAGGAGTCTATAGTAATTTGAGAAACCTTTAATTATCCTGTCTGTCCTCCAGCAGCCGCTGCAGAGCAATACAGGTCTCCTAGAAGTCCCTTGTCATATGTGCCAACCTTGCAGATCTGTCTGAATACAGCCTCTGAAATGGCACTGGGAGATCTGTTCCTGGCAACTGAATTTAGCCCCTGGAGTCTGATCTTTTCCACAAAGCAATAGGTTCAACAGTGTATGATGTATATACAGTAATAAGGTTTTTGCCATTCAAATGGAAAGAAGTGAATTTGGCTGCTTGATATATTTACTTATGCTGATTTCTAAGATTTATCTCGTAACTTCTATTGCTCTATGAAAAAGCTATTTGTAAGAAAGTAGTGTCAGACGAGAGAAACATTTCATATAGCCCTTTGTTGGGATACTTACTTGCCTGTCAATCTGTAGCGTGAGCTCAGGTACTTGTGGAGGCTCACGCTGCGCATAGGACAACAACCTTCTCCCTTCCCATCCTGGGCCAAACGCCCAGGTCACCCAGAGGAAGAGAGTGGCTGAAGGATGCTGCTCCTGATCTGACATGGTGGGAGAGATGGGGAACCTACATGGCCGCACGAGCATTGGCTTCCTTCCACAGTTGTGCTGGCAGCTACCTGGTGCCAGCGAGAGCGGCAGCGCACCATGTGTCACTCGCACATAGCAAAGAAGGAAACAGAAGGCACAGTGTGACTGAATTCACTCCTTGGGCAACGGCTGGTGTGTTACCCTACACACAGCACGCGCGACAACATACACCACCGTCACAACCCCACTCCCCGGTGAGCTGCATCAGACCCTGCTGATCAGCTCTGAAACAGTCGTGCTTTATTTGCAACTTCTGTTCCTTTGGCTGCTTTTGTTTTATTTTTGTGAGTAAGCTCAGTTTTTGATCCCCTCAGTGCCTCTTTGTTTTGCTTCACTAAGCAGATAAAGTAAAATAAGTAGCTGTATCTACTTCTGGTTTGTGCTGCTTTGAACACCAGCTCCTTGCGGATGCTGCGCCTTGCACTGGTATTTTGGCAGGATGCAGATGAAGGCAGAGGGCTTTCATCTGCCATCTCTCGGCTGGTACCTTGGAGCTCCTCAGCTGCAGTCAGAGATCTGGCCCAGGGTGTTTTATAGCCAGTGATATGCCTCCTTACCGAGTTGCATTTGCTGACACAGCTCACAAGTTCCCCCTGAAAGAGAGGCGCTGTTACTGTATGAGACTGTAAAACAGTATTTATTGTGACTGCTGCTTGGATGGGCTTGATCACAGCTTGAGGGCCTAGCTTTGGACTAAAATAAATAGTCTATGCAACAGGTTTCCAAGGTCTGCTGGACCGCCATGTAGAAAAAGCAGAATTGCTTTGATGAGAGCTGGTGAATAGCGTATGTTTAGACAGACTTAGCCTGTTTTTAGCAATTTAAAAATACTACTAACACTGCCAAGCTGTCTTTAGAAGGTACTTACAGGGGGTTCAGGACAACGCCGGTGGGAATAAATTCACTTTCTGCATCCTGTAGCTGAGTCTGGAGCAGCATCAGCTTTTTTGGCAGCACTGGTTCACCATCCAGAGCTGTGCTCTGGCCTCGGGTGCTGGGAGACAGGAAAGCCCAAACCTAGGAAAGTGTATTTTGATGTTAAAAGAAGGAATAACTCAAAACCTCATGCACAAACCGGTAAGTTGGACAATGTAATAAAACCTATTAGGCAGGAGAAAGGAGGGTTGCACTTGAGGCTTCTGGTACCAGTTATATGTGTTATATGCAGTTATTATGTACAGTTATTATGGCATGGAGGCATTGTTCAAAGTACGTTTTTAACAGATAAGACGAAGAAAGGTCAGTGATATTCTTAGAACTATTAATAGGAGTTTCTATTAAAAAACATGAGGAAATAATTTACAAAATAGTACTTTCGTAATAATAAAATAATGGAAGATAATGCTGTGGTAAGTCGTCTTTTACTCACTAAGCTCAGTCCACAGAATAAAATTGAAGAGGGTGAAATTCCACAAAAGTAATGAGACACCCCAGTATCAGCTGTTCAAATTCTGCCTGGAAGCCATGCTGTTGCTGTTCAGCTTCAGGAAATTATAACAAAAGTCACTTGAAGGAAACAGATGAATCCCCTCTTGGGATGGAAGCCAAGCTGAATGTTATTCTAAAGAAGTTCCTATGTAGTGTCAGGGTATGAGGGGAAAATTTTCACCCACCCTTCCTTTTTGGTGCATACAATTACAAACATACAGGGTTTCATCATGTTTCATCATCTGCCTTTCTGGATGAAAATCTGAAAAGTTTTGCATGGATGTCTTAGAAAGTAACATAAGGACAGGCATCAATTAATGGAGGTGAAAGCTTGTGAAGTTATTTGAAGCAAAAGTAGTGAAAAAAGAAAGCCTATGCTTGCTGAAATGTCCCAGTAGTATGAAAGGCAGTATCTCTAGAACAAGTTTCTTAAAATTGCAAAAAGACGTAAGTATAAGCTCAGACAAAGTTGTCCTGTAGTTTTGAAGGTCTAAGATTTTGATGACATGGCTATGAAAAACTACAGCCACCAATGGGTGTAGTGCTTAAAAAAATTCTTGTGTGGGCGTATGTACCATCCAAAAAAAGCCCTTTGTAAATATACTTTAAATATACTTTTGCTTAATGGAATAAGCTATAACTGTAAAGTGTATAAGTGACTATAAGATCAGGCAAAATAACTACTAAAAGCTGCTTCTCCAGTAGATTTTTTTTTTTAATGTAACTCTATCAGACTATGTGTATCAGCAAACTGTTTTAAGAACACGCTTTTTCTCTGGAGAAGTGTTGTACCCAGGGAAGAGTTGGTGTGGTTCCCTGTACTGTTGAAGTAGGGGTGCAAATTATCTGTGCTGTTTTCTGTATGCTTCCCACCTAAGTGTTGACTGGAATAAACAGTAGGCAAAAATCCTCTCTCTTCTCTGTGTTTATATGATCAACATGAAAAATATACAGAAGGACAACAAAGATTTTGCAGTTCTTGAAGAATGCCGTTAAGATGAGAGAACGTAAAACTTCGTAGCCTAGAAAAGAGAAGTCTCATGGCAAGGGGAGGGGGGGGATGAGGGATGGCATGATGACAGGTTATAAAAAGTCTTCAAAGTAATACTACAAATAAAAGATGAAAATTTCTTAGGCCCAAACAAGGAAGAGCAAACAATGCAAGTTTGGACTCCAAGTATTCAAGCAAGGCAACTGAGCAACAAAGAGGGCTGGCAGAGGGGAGAATGGGGAACTAGAAATTCTAAGGAAAAATATAAGGTTGTTGGGACCTGCTGGTGGCATTGTCATGGAAAATCTAATGTGACCAAATGGGTGTTTTCTGGCTCCGTTTCCTGTGAAGCATATCATTCTACTTCCTCCACAGCTACAGAAAAAGCCTGTCTGCTGTGGGACTGCTGCAATGGTATCACTGTGGGAAGAGTGTAGGAGTCTTTTTATCTATTTATACTTGTTTTACGCATGCAGAATTAGTAGAGGTGGTCGGCTAAAGCTCAGTAATTCTGGTTATAATTAAGTCAAGCACTTAGCTGCATTTTTAGATACCTTAAAAAATGGGAGGAGAGGAAAAAGAAGTATTTTTGAAGAAGCCTGAATCTCTGCTTTTCTAAAACTAACTTGTGAAAGGGAGAATGTACATTTAATGATTCATCAGCACAGTATGAAAAATGCCAGTGTAACAAGAAAAAGAAAGAACATATTTAATTACTCAATTAGCTCACATAAAAATTCTTATATATACACATTTTCATAAAGTGTTGCAGTGGTTTGCAAGCTATATTTATTACTCCCTAGATTCACTCTGTTCTTTCAGAACAGAGAAATCATTGTAGGTATGATCTGGTACTGTGTCTAAAATCACCTTAGCAGTATCAATGCCTCGGCAGAGAACAACTTATGGTAGAGTAAGTGATTCTTCACTGACTGTCAGTGTTTATCCTAGCCTAGAAACCTAGCAAAGCCTGCCCGTTGTTGAAAATTGACAGATGTTCCTGGGACGTGAGAAAGTGTGATGACAGAAATGGGCTGGGCCTCCTGAAGTAGTTTACCTAGAACAAATGTATAGGCAGTGTGTACTCTTCAGGCAGTGGTAATTTCCAACAGTGGAAACTGTGATGGGAAAAATCTGTCTCCTGTTTCAAAATAAAAAAGCCACACCTCCTCCAGACTTCTTCCAACAACCCTTCCAGGAGCAACCCCTACACTAACTTTAGTACAGTGGGTGGTTCTGCTCAAGTGAACCATTTACTGTGTTACCATTTATTTTCAACACAGTGAATCATATTTGCATAACTTACTATCAAAATATTAGCTTGATATGACTCCATACTGTATAAGCGGCTTACTCCTATATCTGTCTAGTGCAGCAGTGTAATGAAAGTGTTGATGGGAAGAGTCATGTCTCACGCAGCATTGTGCTAAGCTAATACAATGGCACAGAAACTTGCTGAGACACTGTAAGATATTAAAATATGAATATTTGATATTGATATACAGAATCTATGAATGTTAATCTTGCCCATTGTAGTTCCTAGATACTTCCTGGGGACATTAGGAAATAGTGTGTTTCTGATTAATCCAAGACTTGTACCACATGAGCACATATGTGTGGTCCTGATAAGTTTAGAAGTATGTTTTGCCATGTAAACATATATATTAGGAGTACAAACTATTTCAAAGTACTCCCGGCTTTGAGGCTTTGATACTAACTCATTGACTTTTCTAATTGTGTGAAGAATAATTCTCTCCTTACTGACTCCATTGGAATTTATTAGCAATTTCTAGAACACTTTAAAAGTCTGTAAAACTGAGTTATTAATTGTGGTTTTGCTCTATTTGTAGACAAAACAGCCTGTGCTTTGTCTTGTACATTAACACAACCAAACAATACTTTTGGGGTGTCAGCCTACCCATGTCATAGGGTAGTTCTGACCTGTGATCCTGGTGCATACTTAGTCAAATGAGAACTAGCAAGAAGTCTGTAAAGATCTGAGGGAAGAAACCAGTTCTGGATGTCTAGCCTTTGGCAGACAGGTACTACATATCTGCGACATAACTTTTCTTCATGGAGTATTCTAACTTTTTCTGAAAGGCTTAAAAGGATTCATGAAATATTTGATGAGTTTCTGAAAGCAGCTGGAAAATGGTGCATGTGCAAAAAGGTTTTCCTGTAAAACTATTTGCAAATTTGGGACTGAGATTAGCACTGATACCCGCTACAGCTATGTACTAGCCACAGGATTAAAACTTCATCTCTTTTACATGTTTCTAAGGCAGCTTTTAATAGAGAATCTCAGCACTCCATGTTTTTCTCTGCACACTAGCCAGCTGCTCAGAATTTCTAGTTATTTTGGTGAAGAAGCATTCCGTGTCAGCTGAGAAATGTTTAAGATGAAGTTAGCCAAATAGTTTGGGCTGGGAAATTGGAGATTCCATGTGGAAATTATATTTGCATTATCACAGACTACATAGTATTAATAATGAAATGCAGATATATCATGAAATTGGCACATGAATAGATACACAAAACAGGCATATATATGCAGATCTGTTTAATACAAAGTGACTTGTGTATGCATATAATTAACATGAATGCAAAAGAACTTGTGTTGCAATTAATATAGATACTAACTACAGAAGATGTTGCATATATGAAGCTTTTGTTTGTTTAATACTGTGCCAGGCATAAATGATGCAAAGTCTGATGGACTTCTGGGTATCAATGTGGGAAAAACAGTTAAATAGTAGTAATGATTTACAGACACCTAGAGAACATATTTGCCTTGATGTAGGGCAAAGAGAACATTGAAGTGAAATTAGCAAAGATCATCAGCTGGAGTATCCTGTGGCCAAAAAGGCAAACTGAACTTAACCAATTTCAAAAGAAGACCAAAGGTGACTAAATATGCAAAAGGAGATGCTGAAACTGGCAGCAGAAAAAACGTCTGTATCAGTAAAGGAGAGCATACTATGGCTTTAAAAGTTAAAAGGAGAGCACATGATTCCTTTAAAAGTTAAAAGGAGTAAATAATAAAGCGTATTTGGTAAACAACAATGGGCATTAACACTGCATTTTTAAAGAATCTGAGGGAAATAGCATTGTGATGCTGTGTTGGTAAAGAGGATTGAACACTAGTAGAGAAATTTGATTGACTTGAAAGTTAATCAATGCATATATAAACAAATTTGACAAGTGACACTGAAAAGAGAGAACCAGTATAAGTGATCGCAGAGAAGAGCCATCCTTTGGAAAGTGTTACAACTACTGATGTCATTTTATTAAATACTAAAGGCATTTAAAAGAAAAAAAAAGATGCTACATATAATCTTGATGGGTTTTTTTTAAGATCTGTAACTTAAAAACATTTGATTTCTGTGTAAAAAAATTCATGGAAAGATGTCCTCCATGGAAGACATGTCACAGTAACAGTCTTTGAGGAAATCTGGAAAGGAAATCAAGCAGGTGGTTCTTTAGGTATATGTCCAATTTATTCCCAAAATTGTGAAGAGAAACAGGTAAACACTACCTCTCAGCCTGATGAGTCACAGGTCATATTCGGTTCCTGTGAAAATACTAATGAGGCCTATGGCAGTCTTAGTAGAGCCCTCTGATGAAGACAGGAATAAATTTAGGACGCATCATCAGATGCATCTGTTGGAAAAAGTGATGGTGAAGTTGAGGGAGGCATACCTTCCCTCAGACTCAAAGGACATGAGGATGAGATGAAGATACAAGCTGGCAGAAACCATCACAGATATTGTTCTAAAGAATTGGAAGACAAACAAGAAATGATTGGAGAGTGTGAATGCATAAAATCCCAAAATTGTGGGAGAAAAGAAAAGGGTGGGACTGAAGTTTTCTTGAGTCTGCTCAAAGCACATATGCCTTTGAGGGTGGGACATTGGAGTGACTATAAACAATAGATATCTGGTCTTACCTCTTAAGTAAGAGATCCAAAACTCTCTGATTGCTTCGAATTGCAAGCTGGGTTTTAAATGTGATTTAAAATGTGATATAGACATGAAAATTAGACTTGTGTGTAAAGTTTTCTATCAAATCTGTGTTGAGTTCATTAAAAAGAAGAAAAGATAGAGCTTGAAGTGCTTTGTTTCAAAATAAATTATTTAGATTTTTCATTGCAAAGTTCCTACTTTGTTTCAAAAGTATATATAATTCTAGAGGTAAAAGGAAAAGATCAAACAAAGTTAAGAATGTGGTAATATCAAAACATTGTGGGTTATTGCCTATCAGCTAAGTGACTGGGATTGTATGCTCATTCTTAACTATCTAATTGGTAGGCAGCGTAGTTTCAGTTACATTTGAGTGGAAAAGATTTTAAGTTAAGTTGCATTTCATTGCAACTGAGAAAGGCTAAGAATACATTGATATATTTTGATAAATTAACTGAAATGTCAATGTTTTGCCCAATGTTAATCCTAATTACAAAAGGGTAGAAAATTTTGCACAACTCTGAATTTTTGTGATTATTTCTGTACAATTATATGATGCTTCAGAAGAGATGAACCACTTTTCAGCCATTTACTAGAGCAACAGATGTGTTTATAATTGTTTGGATATATTCAAATGAATGCTTTTTTATACTCATCCACCAAAAAGACTTTCAGTACTTAGGAGTGGCTTTGGTCATATGGCCTTTTCTGATTTTTTTTTTTTTTTCACTTGTTAACAAAAAGAAAACCTGTATCCCAGAAAAGAAGCAGGTTCCCAGAAGGCTGCCTGCTGATGCGGGACAGTCAGTAAGTTTTCCACACCAGAGAGTGAGTTATTCAGTAGCATTGCTGTAACAATCCCACAGTCTTCACAGACTCCTCCACAGGTAGACATGTGGTCATTGTAGAGACTTGCTTAACATTCTTTTGACATTTCAAAACTATGAAAACTGTCCTCTTCTCAGGACTATTCAGAATGACACTTTTTAGTATTCTGCTAAAATGCTAGTTACCAAGATCTGAGTCTGTTGTAAGTTACTCTGGAGCTGGTCAAACAGGTGAAGACTTGGATAGAAGGAAAAAATTTCCTGCCTTTTTAGTCTCTCAAATGGAGATAACCAAATTCGTGTGCAACCTAACATCTAGTTCAAAATGTCTAGAAATACTACCTTTCCATTTTATGTGGCCAGCTACAATTCAGAATTCATTAGCCTCTTGGTACTCAGTCTCTAATTTCTTTTCAATAAACTTAGTAACTCTTCTACCCTACTCTCTGGCTGGTAATCAAATTCACCGTCTTATGGCAATTATTAAAAAATTCTGCAAAATTCAACAGGTACACGCTGGTTTTTTTAATATATATTGTAAATATTCCATATATCTTTCCACAGATATTTTTGAGATAGTGAAGGGAAGGTAGTCTTTGAAATAATATTCAGACAGACTCTGAAATTATTAATTAAACAGGATGACACAACTGTGTGGAAATACATGGAAGTGGCAGTCAATTACAGCTGAGCTTAATTGGGAGACAGAGTGCAGGCAAGTGGCTTTCTGCAGCCCGCCATTTCTCCAAATCATAGAATAGTTTGGGTTGGAAGGGACCTTTAAAGGTCATCTAGTCCAACCCTCCCTGCAATAAGCAGAGATATCTTCAGCTAGGTTAGGTTGCTCAGAATCCCGTCCAGCCTGACCTTGAATGCTGGGCTGGCTCTGCAGTCTTAGTCTGTTATTTCCTCGCCAGCTCTGATTTCTTCCGTGATCCATTTTCAAAGAGAAAGCTGTTGGCACAAATATAGCTGTTTTTTTCTTTTTACTTACCTGATGTCTTTCTGATTATGAGTAGATCTTATGTGTAGAAAAAAGGTTACTTCTGTCATCTGACTGCTGAATGTTATGAAGGGTGCAATCCAAAATTCCTTTCCGTATACCTAAAAAGTTATCATTACACATTATACCTAAAAGTGTTCTTATTGCCTTTTACTATTTCACTCACACGAATATTTCTTCTTCCATAAGGAAGTATCCTGAGTGACCTCAGACCTCTGAAAGGAACTGTGCTGCATGCACACTGCTGGCAACTTATGAAATACTCTGACCTGGTTGGGTTTTGCAGACTTTGACCTGTTTTTCATGGAAAACTGAAATTTGGTAGAATGGATATAAAGATGTATGAGATGTTTTTCACTCCTGATGCATTTTATTCTCATTTTCACCCTTCTTTGCCCTCTATCTATCTCACTTAGAATGATCTGTTCAGTAGAAGTTATTTTCTCAGGTAAACATCCCTGTATGGTTTTTTTTTTAGTCTGGTTTTGTTGGGGGTTTTTATTATTTTTATTTGCTTTGGGGGGCAGGGTGTCAGATGACTTCATCAAGCAGATATTCTTATGTGTGTGGCAATTCCTGCATCCCGTCTTCCCTGTCCACTTTACTGAACATTTCCACATTAAAAAAAAAAGACATTGCATTGCTGTTGTAGTGGCAATCTAAAAGACAAAAAAATCCACACTACTGGTGCTAATTTTCATCTGGGGATGCGTGGTGATGAGGTATGTGCATTTGTTCCCTGCTTCATTCCTTTCAGTCCTTAACACTGACACAGCTTGTTGCAGATGTTCCCTCTAGATCTCACTTCCGGGGTAATAGCTTGACATTTACCCTCACACATATACTGCTATAAAGCTTATTCTGGACTCAGAGATTTTATAGTTATGATTGTTAGTGATATTTTCTTAACTTCATAAGGCAACTGGTATCAATTAGTATTGTGTCTCTGACTTCAATAGATCTATATCGAGTTGCCACAACCACAGATTTGGCCTAAAATTTCTTTGGCTTTGGGACATGTTCCTCTGAGAATTCCTTAATTAACACCAAATTTTCATCAATCTTTTCTCCCCTCCTCCTGCTAATTGCTACTACTGTGGTGCATGCAGAGAAGGAACATTTCTGTGAATCGAGTCTTGTTCTGGATGACCACTAACGTATGTTTGCCTTTTCACTGGGGACAAGGTATTACAGGTGAAGAAGGATGCTCAGTCTTTCCAAATGTGTTTAATTTCTCATTGAAACTTGAGTTTCCATGTGTTTTTTGTTTTTATTCTCACTTTCCAATAGTCAGATTCTCCACCCAAGTTAAACATTATAGCATTGTCAAATGAAGACAATAGAAATGATGGACAATATGAAAACAATTAAGAGTAACAGAGAAGAGGACTGATCAGTTTATTCTACCTCATTACATCTTCATGTTTTAATGTTTGTAACATTTTGAAATCTGCCGAAAAAGTAATTTTAACGATTCTCTTTTTGGTTATTGCATGTGAAAACACTTAAATAATAGCTGCTCAGGCACTAAATTTTTGTTTGGAGGTCCAGTTCTGTAGTTTGCAATTTAAGTTTTATAAGTTTATTAAATGATCATTTAATCATTTCTGTAAGCAAATATGGCTTCTGTTTTCTACTGATAAAGTATGTATCACTGAAGAGAAAACATTTTGCACATTTACTATGTCTGGTATGAACAAATGTCCTGCTAAATTTTACTAATCAGTTTTTTCGCGTTGGTCTTGGTTCATATTATTTATCAGTCATAAACAACAGTTTGTTCTCCACTTGTCATGTATAAGTCTCTTTTTTTCTATTAACAAGGTGAATGCGGAGGGTTGAGGTGCGTGCATGTTCTTTAAAGATGGGTGATCATCAGCTATGCTAATTACATTTACTGAAATCTTTGTAGTACTGCTCCTTTAATTCAATGTTACTTCAAAAGTCCTTAAGTGTACCTTAAGAAAACCTTAAGAGGTCAACTGTTTTGGAGTTTAACATATTGAGTTCATTGTAACATAAAACTTGGAAAATCTTAATTAAGCAACCTGATGTTTTTTGTTTAGAAATGACTTGACATTTCTGTGGAAATAACAATTTCTTAGGTGCCATTCAATGTACTTTTGATCTTTCCTTGTTGGATTTATTCATTTGATCTGGCTTTACTGGGGGGCAGTCACTATGTATGCTGCATTTTGGGAAATACTGCTTCCTGTGGAGACCCCTGTGCTATTAGATTCTTTGATCATAGCTACTTCCGTACAATTTACTTTCATCTTCAGGTAGGAAGAAAGCAACAAAAATTAGAGATAGAAAAGCCCATTAGATCATTCCCTTCTTTCCATTTTGCCAGAATGGGATCATTTTCTACAGTACATAGGAAAGTCTACTTTGCCTTGTGGTGAAACAACCACTACCTCCTGGTACTTCTTGCTGATACAGAAAGGGCAGAGTGTGTAAAAAGCCTGTGGGCTTTGTGGAACTGCAGGCCAGAATTGCAGGTAAGCAGCAAGGTCTGCACTGTAAGAGCAGCCAGAAAATGCCAGATACTGATAGAGAGGAAGCTCAGTGTAAGATGTCAGTGAGAAAAACCATGTTCTCCAATGGATCAAAAACCTGTTTTGTTTTTCTTTTTATAAGTCCCAATATTTTTTGGATAAAACTACCTTTACTGAAAAATGCAGATTCAAGTTCATGGAAACATTAAATGCATGTTGGTTTTGCCAAGCTATGTTAGCAAGGGAAGGAAGCCTATAAAAAAAACCCTCCATGCTTCATTTCAATCTTTTCAAAACAAAATGGTATCATTTCAGTTGAAAAACAAAGCTTCTTTTTACAATTCATCTGTTTTAAGTAAATTTGAAATAGAAGTTTAAAAAATAAAAACTTGCAACAAAGTGAAGTTTTCGGTTTAACCGAAAACACATTTTCAACTGCTGTTTGTGGAACCATGGTAAAGCAGGATGACCAGCTGTTCACACAACTCTGGCAAAAACCTGCTTCAGTAGGGGGTCAGATTGCAGAGACCATGATGCAAGGTCTCTCTGCTCCCCCTGCCCAACTCCCAATGTAGCTGATTTATTCCACAGTTTCAATCCATTTATAGATTGTATATGCGTCATCCTAGAGATTTGTAACCACCCTTATCTGTCCTTTAGTAAATCTATGCATGATGCTGACAAAAACACATTAAATGACTAAGCTTTAATGAAAAAAGCTAATACCCTGCCCAATTATGTTATACATATTTATCTGATAAATTCTATTTATTCCCTCCATTCCCCCAAATGTCTACTATTCCTTTGCATGTAATACTTTTTAAATATTTGTACATGAGTGTTACGGTGTCTCTAGCTAATCATTAGGTAAGGTAGCCATTTTAATTTTGATAACCTTTCCTCCCAGGATAATTCTTCTGTCTTTATCATTTTTTGTTTGTTTGTGTTTCACTTTCTTTTTTGTTTGAATCAGTCTCACAGATACTCTAATTGATTTTAAATTCATCTGTACCTAGTAAGCTTATGTAAGCTCACCATGGCAGTGATGATCATGTAAGATCATGATGGCAGTGGACATCTCTCTCTGATAAACCTTACTCAGGCATAAAAATGCAGATTTTTTCCTCTGCCTGCTGAAAGCAGAGGAGTGCTGCCAGTCTTTCTGTGGCTGGTAAGTCAAGCTTCTTGTCAGCTTATATTTTTAAGACTGATCCTGTGAACTGTTCATTGGGCTTTGAAATACTTCCTCTCCATTTCCCAAATTCATTATCTGCTCTCCTTTGAAGAGAATCTGGAAATTCTTTTCTAGCACCATAGGATATTCCTCTTTGAGATGAACTGGCCATGTTTATCTCAGTGGTTGTTTAGGAGCCTAGTACACCCTCCTGCAGTATGTATCTATAAACGTCTCTGAGGATGTACATCTAAAGGAGGAAAGAGACGGTCAAACCAAAATCTGTCAAACTACCAATTTCAAAGTAAAACGTAAGTAGAATTTTGAAGCTCTGATTTTGGCACAATTCACTGGAGATTCTTGTCTTCCTTCCCCGTCTCTAATATTTTTCCTTATTTCTTGAAAAAGCTTTAAAACCCTTGTAATAATTGCTAAAACTCCAAAGAATGCACAGAAAAATTTTTGGAGATGTGGTGTTTTTAGCCTTGGTCTAAGTCAGAATAGTCCTTTACTTTAAAAAAGAAAGAGAGAGAGAGAGGCAAAGGGAGATCTTAAAGGGATTTCTGTCATGACTGAGTACAGGAAACTTCTGTGGGACTTATCACACCTTCAATATATATATTAAAACAGGAGCATATTGCAGCTCAATTTTTACTACACTTAGCATAGAGAACAGAACCAGTTTTGTTCCTGATGCCAGTCGGTGACCCAGACACAAGGGTGTGAATGTTATTTTTCCATTCTGCAAATCCTTTGTTTAAGCAGGTGCAGAGGCCCATGCTTCATACGCTGCCAAACGGTAGATGTTGCATTACAAAAAAGATCATGTCTGTTTTGAGAAGCAAAAACTGTGAAAGCAAATTTAAGCTGGAAAGACTAGCAGAGTTGAGGCATTTGATGAAGAAATCAATGACTGATTAAATCAGGGACATTAATATCTCCCTCTCAAGAGTGTTAAGCACTTACTGCTTTGGCACGTGCAGTGGGTCCAGGAGGGGAACACTTGGTGGTTACAAGGACCATACTAACATTGATCATGTCATAAGCCAGATTGACTGGCTGTGACCTATTTCATTTGAAACTGTTGTGTGTGTTATGCCAATCCTTTGAAGTAAGAAGAAAACTCATGATGAGTTCTTGGCTATTATCTTGAAGCTCTTGTCCAAGTCTAATTGATCTGTGATCATGATATATATTGGCAGCTGACAAGAATTCGTAATAGCCTACTTGTTGAGGGTTGTCGTCTTCCCTTCAGTTGTCCAATTTCATGACACATTGCAGCTGATCCAGCACTGGGCTGTGTTCCTCTCCCATGCAACCTTGTTAACAAGAAGGGGAAAAGGAGAGCACAGGCAATGAAATATATCTTAAACTGTTGTCAGAAACCTCCCAGCAGTGAGACTGGGACTCCAGCCTCTTTCCAGTGACAGCCCCAGCACTCTAAGGCCGTGGTCACCACCTAGTTAATGCTTACCAACTCACCCAGAGCAAAAAGACTGACAGCCCACTCTGGCTAGGACTTTTGGGGAAAAGATTCTGAAACCATTCTAGTTGAGGAGATAAAAGGATTCAGATCTTCTGACTAAATGCTCTTAACAGTGAGTGCGGCTTGTATGAGAAGGATAGGGGAAATCAGCAGAGAGATTGGCTGCAAGAAAAGGACCTCCATCTACCTGTAGCTGGCTCTGAGAAATGCTCTTCAGGTTTTAAAAAAAAAAGAAAGGATTCAAAAAAAGGTAGAGAACGATGCCTCATGAGTAGAGGAACTTCTCCCTTGACTTTCAATTTAAAGCACAAAACCCTCATAGAAGTGACATTTAAGGACTAGGCCTCCTGGAGGCAATTGCTAGTGGATAGCTTCAAGAGTTCACTGCTCAGCACACTGGCTTGGAGGCAGGCTCTCTTCTCGGGTGTTTAACACTACCTACACATTGTAAAGGAATCATAGCCATCTGAATACACAACATCTGCTTCTGAAATGGGTGCAAAGCACCTAAAAGCTAAACACTCCTCTGTTCTAACTCTTTTGTTGGTTCAACTTCTTGGAGCTCTGAATGTGAAAAAGGAAAAAAAAATGTCAGGGAAGTATTGTTGTTTTATTAATATTTAATTCAATATTTACAACACTTTGAACCATGAATGGGTGTCACCCTGTGATCTCCATATTGCAGGAGCATGTGCTTTTAGCTGTCATTCTGCCTTGGTTAGAAATGCTAGCAGATGTGTCACATAGCACACACATGGTGAATCTCATGGCAGAGACAGATTGCAACTACTTTGCCAGTGCTAAATAGATGGTCAGTCTACATGCGATTAATTGGGTCATTGTACACGCATGAGCTCCAACAGACCTCAGATACCTTGAATTCATCAACTAAGCACATGTTACCTTGCTATTTCTCTGAAACTTTTGAATACTGTCACTTCTCTTTTTCTGAGAGGCTTCAAAATCTATAGGGTCCTTCACAAAAGCACAGCACCAAGAAAAGGGGTATGGGGTGATAAAAGAAGCTTCACCATTGTCTTATGTATCAAAACACCGTGGTTTTGTGAGTTTAAAAAATTGCATTTGTAGCATTTTGCAATGCAAATAGTCAGGCTAAGGACTGTACTTGTGATCTCATTGAGTCATTGTGTAGTTCTTTATTTTTGCATATGGAACACAGAAGACGTATTTTCAACTATGAATAACGTTTCTAGGATAGATAGTTTCCAGAGACAGCCCATTCCAATATTGCAGACTTCTATGACTGCTAACATCAGAAACATCTTCAGAAGTAGTCAACCAGCCACAGATCTAATTGCCATAGCTGAAAATAAATGTAATTTAAAATGTGACACAGCTGTATCCAGACCATAGACCCTAGAACATATTTCCATAATCGTCTGTGCAATTTAGCAGTCATGCACTAACATCACTGTTGGAATTGGTGAGATGATAAACTCTTTTCAGCAGGGCAAAACACATGTAGGTTTCCTGAATTTCAGTTACAATTTCTGCAAATTAGAGTGCAGAAAAGGAAAACATTTTAGTTCATTCCCTGCTATGCAGAAACATAGATCCAAGGGAAAACAAGTGTACAGAAGGTATTGTAAACAGCAACCCTCTGTTGACCTATGAATGTTTCTTGTTTTTCAGCAACAGTAAGAAACTGAAATGTAAGTCAGAAGAGAACTTCAAGAGGTCAAACAGCTCTCCTATGTGCTCTGAGGTAGGATTAGATACATATGCGCATGTTCTTGCCTAATCTGTTTTTGAAATATTAAATGTGTGGTTTTGCACAGCTGCCTTAGGTAGTCTTTTGTGGCATTAATTATCCTTACAGTTATAAAGCTTTTTCTAATATCTAGCCTCAATCTTCTTTGCTAACAATTAAGCTGATTACTGGTTGTCCTACCCCCATAATAATACCACTCTAAATATAGCATTAAATATAACCCGCTTTAAAATTTCACATGAAGCAAGTATCACAGGCAGAACCATTTTTCTAATACATTCCCCAAGCTAATCAGTGATTGAGGAAAAAAATGATTCAGATGCAGTATGTTGTGTGACACAAGAAGATAATTCAGGAAATAAGGTTTTGTAATACATTATCTGGGGTTTTTTTGTCTTCTGACCAGACAAAAATTTGTCCTAGCTCCCTTCATCTTGAGCAAATATGATGAACTGCCTTGATGAATATCTGATTTTTGTTCCATTTTATTTAATTTTTGAAAGACACTAATGTAAAGATCCTGGAGTGCATTTTCATACAACCTTCAGAATTTATGGATACATTGTGTTAAAAAGCATCCAGAGAACAAACTAAAAAGGAAAACTTAATGTTCTCATCATGGAAGCAGAATATAGATATTAATGTAACACGTGTTAGACCAAAACCTGATATTAAAAAAATGTCATATTAAACAACATTGGAATACCGGAGCGGCAGTTGACTTAAGTGCAGCCTATTACACAGGCAGCCAAGTTCACCTTCTTACAGTATTCTATGATGTCTGAAGATGAATCCTTCCATATAGGAGTTCCTATCTTGAAACATATAGGTGTGTAAGGATATAGCCCTTCCAAATGAGAAAGGTAAGTATGCTTTAGCACACTGTCCTATTTTAGACAAACTTGAAGTGGCAGCTGTTCTGCAGGACACAATGTTTTTATATATGTAACTGTGGCTTTTGGAGTAATATGCTAGTAATGTCTTCTTGGTGGGATTTACTGGTGATATGACAGATTTATAGCTGGGAACAGATGTTCCTTGTTCCTTAATAGCTGTAGAAGAGTTATGTTTACTGGTGAAATTACAAAATTATCTACACATAGTGTGGAATTAGATCCATTATTATTAGAAATGTACATTGGCTGTGTGATGTTTGTGCTTTTTAAATGCCGGGACAATTGAAAATCAGTATCAGTTTGGAACTTTCACTTGAAAATCTCAGAAAAAAACCCCACAAAACCAAAGCTCAAGTTAATTTCTTTTTTTGTTGGTTTTTTTTTTTTCTCTCTATTTGTGAGCTATTAGTCTTTAACCTATCCTGAAAAAGACAGAGGTGAAGTAATTCCTGCACCAAAACTCTAATTATTAGTTTCTCTCATCATGAAAATATAATGGCATACAAAATATAAAATACTTTTATTTCATGGAGAGGAACAATGCTTCTCTCAAGCTAAACTTTTCACAAAACAAACTAAAAGAAGCTAAGAATATTTATGTATAGGCCTAGGAAAAAACATGACAGTAAAACATAGTAAATATAGTGAACTTTGCTACCTATGTATAGGCTGCATTTAGTCAACAGCCACTCCAGTATTCCAATGTTGTTTAATATTACATTTTTTTAATATCAGGTTTTGGTCTAACACGTGTTACATTAATATCTATATTCTGCTTCCATGATGAGAACATTAAGTTTTCCTTTTTAGTTTGTTCTCTGGATGCTTTTTAACACAATGTATCCATAAATTCTGAAGGTTGTATGAAAATGGACTCCGGGATCTTTACATTATTTTCTTCCAAAAATTAAAATGAGGTTTAGTACTGTCTTTTCTCAAGGAGGAACTGGTAGCAGAGCAGAAAGAGATATTTCCTTATGATGACTTTTTTCAAGGTGGCTCCTCCATTTTGTTTTGTTTAATCTAAGTGCTCTCTTTAATACAGAGAAGAGGAAAAAAAAAGCTAAAATCTTTTCTGTAACTGTACATGAATTTTTTCTCTGCACTGTCTTGTGGTAATAAATTCTGCACTCCAAGATAAAGTAATTGCCTAAGAAAAAACACACAAACAAGACTTAGTAATATCATCTGTGTGCTCTCCAAAAAGGAAAAAAATTTAGTGCTACATGTAATGTAGTGTTTTCTCAAGCTGGTAGGTTTACTCAATGTTTCATAAAAAAATTTCTAATGAATTCAAAACCTCTTATATCCCAGTCAGTTCACCTAAACCAGTCCAAGATCAGTGCTGACTTAAACTTACATTATGAAGCTGAAACAATAGCTAGTTGGTGACCTTGGTGAAATTTCGTTTCACTTAAAGGAAGCATTTAGGGGGCAGATATCTCTACTGTAAAACTGCCCATCAGAGGTGGCATCTTGGCGCATGACATGAGGGACCCAGCACCCATGGGCACTGGAAGCTGGAGCCAGTTTTATCTCAGTCCAGCATATATTGTGCAGTGCTGTGCAGAAGATGGAGTAGATACTACTCACCTATCCCATGAATATTTTGCTTGTAGTCTGTAGACTGTACTTGCTTGTAACGTCAATGAGATATCTGTGATAAATGTTATCTTCAGTTCAATATTCAGACTACCTAGGGTTAGCTTTAATGGCTGAGCATGCTGTGAAGGAGGATGGGGGAATGAGAACCAGCTTAGTGACAGTATTGCCAAGAAACACTTTTAGCAAAGGCAGCAGAGCAGGTAGATGGGAGCAGTAGGGAATAGTAGGTGTTAAGCATAGAAACTCTTGGTCACAGTAGAATAATACCTTCAAAAAATGTGTAGTGTGGTATTACCTCTGCACAAAAGTAGGTGACTGACTTGGTCTGTCACTCTAGTCCTTCCTCCAGCTAGCCTGTCCCTGCCCCTTCAGGGTATATACACAGCAGAGGCTATGTTAGTCTGCCCCTCTATTTTAGCACAGCAGACAAAGTTCATCCCTGAACAGTTAGTTGTCTGAGGAAGTACCATAGGCTTTATTTCCAGCTCTGTATGGAGATGAATTTTAACTCAGCAGCACTTAGCATGTAGCTATCTTCTGGGTAAGTGTCCCAGAGAGGCGGTGAGTGCAAAATTTTTCCCCTCTCTTTTATCACCTACAGAACCAAGATTTGGTCCTTAAAGTTTAAATCTTGTTTAAGATTTAAATGGTAAAACAAACATATCATTCTGCCTGGCTAAACAATTTTCAAGATGTTTCAGGAAAACAGCTGAGCTTGGCTAGGACATGAGCATTATAGCACTATTGGTATATTCATTTATTTTTACCATTAATGTGTGCATTTGGAAAGAGATTATGTACATAAAAGAGAAACTTGTCTTTTTTTATTACTTTATGTTCCAGAGTCCTTACAAGTGGAAAGTGTTTTGAGGTTTTTAAATGTTGCTAGCTTATCTTTTTGTTTATTTATTTACTGGCATATTTATCTGCTCTGTAGGAAGTTTCTCAGAACTCAGTCTTTTATTTTGAGAGTTTTTGTCTTTTAGCCCTATGATTGTTAATAAGTCCAGGTGACTTAAAATGTTTTGAACAACCCTTTTCACCTTCCTCCCAGCCTGCAGAAGAGAAAGATATTTTCCATTTTAATAATTGTGCTCATTAGACTTCTTAGTGGAAGAAAATCTGAAACGTGTTTGTACTATGACCCTCAGATTGAGTGACAGGCTGGTTCTGGGCTAACTCTGTAGAATTTGTCTAAGCTCAAATCCAAATCTTTCAAGGAAGTGAACACAAACTGCCTTCTACTCTCTACTAGCTACACATGCACACACGCGTGCATGCACAAACACACATACTCGTATATATACACACACACATTTTCCATTCATGAAGATGTAAATCTGATTTAAGTTCTTTAATAGATACTTCTTTCTCTCCACACTTTCATTCTTGCCATCTCAGGTATTATTTATACTGAATTTCTTCATTTTATTTCTTCATTTTATTTCTTCATTTATACAAATTCTCAGAAATTCCATCAGGATTACGGAGTTAATAAATGCCTTGATGATTAGTTTATATTGTTTACACAAGTATCCATGTGGATCTCTTTATGAGTTAATTATCCACAGTCTGTTAGGTTAAGTACATTGGGTACGGCAAGTGTGATTCTATTTTCTGAGATTTTGGGGGAAGAAAGGGATTGGGTGTTTTTCCTATTTGTTTGGGTTAGGGTTTTTTATGTAGTCTTTGATAATATATTACATTTTTTTTTAAACAGACCTCTGTAAACACCAATGTCATAATTTTGTCTAAAGAAAAAATTCTATTTCCCGTACCTGGAAAGAGCAATTTCACCATTTCCAAACAGTGATTCAACAAGATTACCCTGGAAGTAGAGTAAAGCTGATCTGAGAAAGGGACTTAAAGTCTGAATGACTGGATTAGGTCATTGATACAAAATGGGAACTTCACAAGACTGCATAGAGAAGACTGTTCCAATTTGACATGTTTGAGGTCCACAGATACTGTGGTCAGCAACGTCTCTTCCTTCCAGAGAGCAGGAGATGGTTTAAAAAAGTGTGGGCAGCAAAAAATCCTGTGTAAATAAAAGGAAGCAGGAGCTGCCATCCCTGCTAGTTCAGTCTGTACTTCGCAGAGCAGAATGTTCTGAGACCTTTTTTTAAACCCATGACTGTCAGCTAATCATCAAACCTAGCTCCCGTGCACCCTTTTCCACTGACCATAAGCTATTGGAAATGTAGCTGCAGGGTACTCACTGGCCAACTTCCCAGTTGCCTCTGCCATCTGCCTGAAATTCAACCCAATAAAAACAGGAGGCTAGCTAGAAAAGACATTACTGTCCTGTATTTTAAGTTTTGTCATATTATTAACCAACACGTCTGTAAACGGTAGAAATGGTCCAAAGGAGAAAAATCCACAGCTAGATCATGCTTTAGATCTAAACTTTTCCAAATTTAGCGATGTTCAATCTGTGGCTTTGATTTGGATCCAGATGAAATTAACATACGTTTAATAATAATCATGAAGGCTAACTAAAGATCTGTTTGTGCTATTAATAACAACCCTTTTACTAGAGCTGTTCAAGCAGCAAAATTCATTAATTGCTATATACAAAATAGTGTGATTTGTTATATTTTGTGGTTACAGCATTCCTTATTTATGAAGCACCTACCAGCACCTACCAGGTGTCTATAAATTTTCCAGCTTTTGTGCTCAGGTTAGCATTAAGTAGTTACAGATTGATCAAAATTCAAACCAGAAATGATACGTTGCTTTTTAGAATATATAAAATCTGAGAGAATAAATAGTAGCATGTGACTTCTGATGTTCAGAAATAGAGCATGATGAGAAGTTATTTTCTGAAAAATTTGCTCAATATTTCCAAATTAATGCAATTGTAAGATCGATATGAGTCACTAACTGTAAAGTAGGCATCCTATCTAGCAAATATCAATTCTGCTGAAGATGTTAATGCATTGCTTTTCTGTATTGCTGCCAGATTATGCTACAACCATTCAGATTAAATAGTTTTACAGTTTCAGTTGTTTTTCTTTTCTAACATGCTGCAAAGCAATCTTTATGAGAAATGTTAGAAATTAATAATCTGTTCATAAAACAAGTTTTAAAGTCAAAGAAAAGGAGGCAATATGGTATCGGTGTAACAGCTGGAGATGTGACATCTTTGAATCTCTTCATCAGAAGAAAAAGAGGAAGCTACTTTGCAAAATACTGATCAGTCCTACTTAGAATATTTTTCTGCAACAAGAGGAGGAGAGTAGATAAAACCTATTTCTCTTGAATTTTCAGCATAGCTGCCAAAGAAAGAAAGGGTAATATTTTACATGATTTACGTATAACATCCATAGAATGAATGAGATCATTATTTCATGTATATAAAAATGAAAGCGGGTACAAAGTCTCACTACCAATTGAAAGGCTTCAAATCCACTTACACATTTCCTATAAAAAATGAAAATGGTGCAGCACTGGATTAGAAATGTTTTAAAGAGCAAAGATAACTTCAGTCTTACTGCAAAAGAGTTGAATAGCATGATTTTTCAGGTTAGAGACATTTCTCTTTATTTTTCATGCCTTCATATCTATCACTTAAACATCTCTCTAGTATTTTGTTCTCGAGGTCTCTAATTGTCATATTTTAGCTACAAAACTACTGTAGATAAGCTGAACAACTTTGTTGCTCACCTGGTTTTGCTGCTTTAATATATGCTGCCCCTATGTACTGCTTTAGGCTGATGTTCTTTTCTTTTCTCTGAAAATGGTGTTCCAGTGGTGTAATCCTGGCAATAATTTTGGCTATATGGATTCCCTTCTCAAAATGTTTAATATGCTTCGCCTTGTATTTCTTGAAATTGCTTTTTTTTTTTTTTTTAAACTATGCAGTACACATTACATTTTGAAACTATTTTCTAGTAGCAATTGGGAAAGCAGATGAATATCTGAACATAACTTGCTAGACAGCGCTATTGTGTACGGATAAAATTACAGATTGAGCTGGAGTCTCAAAAGTCTGATTCTAATCAAAAGAGAGTATCTTCAATTTTGAAAGGTTGCTCTTCAGTAGAGAGGCTTGAGCATGGATTTGCATCAGAAGCTATGTGCACATTGCACAGCGTCAACATGGTATTATTCTCTGATTTTGTGAGAAAAAAACAAAATTAGCGACAGTGCCAGGATGTCATAATGAAAAGACTGAGGGAAACGTAAGGTCATCTTTAGAACAAGCAGTATATGCCTTATTGGACCATTTTGTTCAAAGTGTTGATTATGGTAGCTAAATATTTCTCTTAAACAGTCCCTCCAGTGTCAACTTCAGTGTCTGACATACAAAATACCTTAAATTTACTGACATACTGGGAACTATTTCTGCCTGTTTTTTTATAATGTGTTCTTTTAGTTAAATCTTTCATTTTGTTGAAGTATATGTTACCCATTATCAAAACTAATTCAACACTTCCAGAAAAAGACTTTTTTTCTTGCAATTCAACTGGCATCACTTTATAGGTTATAAAATATCCAGGAAAATGTCAGAATTTGGTAAAACAGTGTCTCCTGTTAACTTTCATATTGAACTTTGATATTTGTTGAGTGAGGTCAAAACATTTACTGCCGATTTCAGTGAAGAGGAGTGGATGGCCACAACTGATTGCCTTGTGTTGAGTCTAAAATTGAGTGAGGTGACATCGGCCAGCAAGCGGATGAAATTACAGGGATATTGACTTTCCTTTTGTATGAGGGTGTATTTGTTTCTCTGTGAAGTAGGAGAGTGACCTCAAAGCATTTCGGATTTCTTTTGACTCCTTTGGTCTTTCTGTATCACCAGGTAATTCTGAGACTTGATTCTTTCTTCCAGATCTAACTAGTGAGAACTGTGATTTAATCCCTTCCAGAGCAGTTAAAAAACCCTCCACCTATTACTGCTGTAGAGTTGCCTAGAAACAATTAAGTCTTCAAAGCCAGGGCAGACCAAAGAGAATTTTCTTCTTGCGCCCAATTCTCTAGTTGCTGCTAAGTCAGTTTGGGATTGAATTCAAGCTTCTGATCCACACCCCTTCAGCTCTTTCTGGTAATACCTCTCTCTTTCCAGTGAAAAGAGGAATTGGCTTTCAATTCAGTGGGCAGAATTAGCAGAGACAAGATGCATTCCATTGAGAGAGCCTTTGAACGTGGGATTCACTGCAGCTGAAGATCCATCTGAGCCAGTCTTGTCTCCTGTAGGGTAGGATAAACGGCTCATCTCTTTTTTCTGCCTTTCCCCATCTTGGATTGCAGACTGCTCCTAGCAACAGTGTTCTGGACACTACCTTATTTTGTTCTATTTTTAAAATGAGCTGCTACACTATAGGGGCACATACTGAACTTCACTTCTGTGTATAATATGAAACTGGTGACAGCCACCATAGAAAAGAACAGGAAGAGAAGAAATACTTTGCAGGACTTCTGTTCAGTTATGCTGCATTTGGAGATTTATTTGTAACATTGGTAAAGGCATGATGCATTCATATACCAGCAATCATTAAGCATTTGTCACATACGATTTGTGAACAGTCAATACTTATAAACAGACTAAATTCTTCAGGTGTAAATAAAAATCAGTGGCCTCTTTTTGACAGCTGTCCTACTGATTGCAGTTGTTAGATGTGTATTTGTAACTCCATCAAGTACAGAGATTACAAGGAGATTCAGCTGATCTTTGCAAGATTGTTATGGCAGTATTTTTCTAGTCTATCTGCATATCAGAGAATGATGAAGGTTAGAGTGGAAGCATGATGGAAAGAGAATTATGTAGAAAGGGGAGATTGAAACAATCAGTCAAAGAGAAGATGCAATCAAGGAGAGGAGCATTTAGAAGGAAAGTTAGGGAGTGTTACAGAAAGACATAGATGGACAGTAGGGAAAAGGAAAAGTTATTAGATGAAGAGGGAAGATGACATAAATTATGTAAAGGGCCCTGGCTTTTTCTTGTGTTCGTGGGCCCAAAATTCTCTTGCCAGCTTTGATTGTCATCAATAAAACTGATTCCTCACAATTAGCATATGTATCTGGAAGCTAGCCACACTCCTTGTTTAACCACAGTACACGCTTTGGAAATTTCATTTAAATGTCAAAACTGTCTGTTTGAATTGAATTGGATTCTATTTAACTGTTTGCTTTTATCTAAGTCAACTTGCAGCATCAGAATAGCTCCTGATTTTTCTAACTTTTAACCTCTTCCTCTCAATTTCTTGCTTTCTGCACTGCCAAAATGCATTTTTATGCATTTTGGTTTTGTTATGTGACTGTCTCAAAAGCACATACATGCACACAGTAATAAAAGAGGGGAGAAGGGAGCCTGGAGTTTTGCAGAGTGCTCCAAGTTGGTCTGAACTCTGTATTTAGAGTTTACTAATGGCATAGCATTGAACTAAAATATGTAGCAGGACAGTGATCCATAAAATGCTCTTTCTAGTCCTGCCTTTGGATCATCTAACTTGTTCATGATTACCAAGATGTCCCAACACATAGTTAGAACCGCCTCTCTCAGCCTTTTGTCTTGTACCCTTTCTAGGTTTTCTTAGAGCCTCATAGAGGGTAGACACAGGTGGGTTGCTTACATTTTTGCAGATCTAACAATAATATTCATCCGTTTTCTAAAAAAACTCCTTTAAATGATCTTTCAATACTCATACAAATATTTTAGAACTATGTCAAATTTTGAGTGAGTTTGTTAGGTCTTCTTCAGCAGCCATTAAATCATCTGTATACATCTTACTGGAAGAATTTTCAGATCCTTATCTATTAATAACTGGAAAACAGCTGGTGCCAGAGCTATACTGTATGGCAGATCCTCATAGTGACACAAGTGCTTATGGTGATGTAATAATGAATGAAAAATGAAGAGGTTAATTGATGATGTATAGCATAGCAAAGAGGCTTTAAGGGATCACCATTTGCATGGATCACTCAAACAGATCTGACCTGTCTGTTCAACACAAGGGCAAGGTCTTTCATTTATGCTTATCATTAGGGATGACCATAGTTTGGAGTAGTACCAGTTGAGCAGGCAGCTCTGACTATTGTTGCCATTGTTCCTTTTTGGTTTTGCATACTACATGGTTTTGAATAACTTAGGAATGCAGAGTAATATAACATATAGCCCTTATTGTGCTTCTTCCATTTTTACCACTTTCCTGCTAAAGATTTCTTGCTTCAAGCCATGCCTTGCCTGTTTTAGCATCTAACCCTCTTTCCTGCTGGTTCCATTATCTTTCATCAGCTATGCTTTTACTGTTTCATCTCTCCCTTGGTGTCCTCTTTGCTCTCTTTCTTTCAAGTCACAGTATAAAATAAATTACAGATGCTTCAGTGTTACGCATTTTTAAAGCACCCAGAAAACATGGATGCTTTATCTGATCTTCCTTCTCTCCTTGTCTCTAAACCCCTACCAGCAGTAGTTCTTCCCTTACCTGATATGTATTCTTCTTCACCATTTTTCTCAACTTAAATCCCAGAGGCAATGTTTTTGTCTTCTTTCCTTGACATGTCAAGTATCTGCCAGTCCTGTGCTTTACTCCTTCTGCTCTTTCTGTGTTTTGTACCTCTGTAGTATGAACTCAATGAGTCTTTTACTGATCTTCATAATTACTTTCTTCTTCTTCCCCAAAAGTCTTCATTGCCACCCTTTAGTTCTCCTTTCTCATCTTACCTGAAGCACAAACACACCACTCTGTACCAACTGTCCTCTCTCCCCATTCATAGCCTGCCTCTTTGTTGTCAGACCAAAAGCTCAGGCAGCCTTTTTGACGTTTCCACTGCAGTAACTTGTGCTCACCTCAGGCTCAGCATGACGTAAACAAATCTCACATTCACTCCTATTGTCTAGTTTTTCTCTCTTGGTGCTTCTGTAAAGCAATTTATCACTCAGGCACAGTATTTTGAACAATTATCTTCTTAGAAATATCATTACATTCTCACTTCCATGGTGTATGTGAATGTGAAAATCTCAGGCTCTTTGCAGCCCTGGATCAATTATTCCAGCTTCCTTTTTGTTACTCTTGACAAATGCTGTCTTTACCCGTAAGTGCCCATCTTGAATGCAGCTACAGGGGATGTTTTCCTGTGCATTATTTTCTGCTTTCCTCTTTGTCCAACCTGAGGAGTTTGGTCTTTGGTTTCAAACCTTTTCATGTGAAATCACCAGTTATCCTTCAATCGTTCCTTTTCATACTTTCACCAGCAGTTAGTCGTTACACAGAAGCAAGCACCTTTGTGCCTTTTTCCTGTGATAGTTTTCTTAATTATCCTCTGTAAAACTGTCTTTTGATGTACTGCTTGCACATCACTTCCTAACTATTATCTGTGCCAGTCATCTCCGCATCCTGAAATCATGTTATCACAGCACCCCGCTTTTGTCTTTATCTGTCTCATATTATTTAGATGGTATGCACCTGTGAGGTCTCTTCATGTGTCAGCATTATGATTATTTCCATGCTAAAGCTTCGTGCAAAATTTTGAAACCACAGAGGTCAGGACTTTCCCCCATAATGTAAGAGTAGCAGTATTCAATTTATACATATTTAACCTTCTGCTAATGGAACTTCAGAAGACAGAAAATGGCTCTAAGGGGATAGTGAAGGAGACAAGATTACATGACATTCTAATGCTGACACAAGTCAACATAGTTCAGTACCAATCTTAGACACTTTTGGACATACCAACATTTTTAGTTTTTCACCCATATCTTGAAGCAAGTTTTTTTTTAAACTTCCTCTATGGAGATTTTCAGCTTTGTTTTCAGGTAGAATGATCTTCATGTGTTTGTGCTCAGTTCCATAACTCTGAGCATGAACTTTGCTGCATCATCAGTAAAAACTAGTAGTGTTGTTTGATAGTACAGCCTTCAGGATAGGAATAGACAATTCATTGTTTTCTTCTGAATTCCCTTTCCTGGTGTTTTTAGTCATTCTTTTTACTTTCTAGCTTAAATATCTTTACTTTTTACATAAATTCACTTCTGTTTCTTTTGGTACTTCTCATAAATTTATTTCCCTTTTTTTTTTCTTTTTCATTGAAGTTAGCATGTCCAATACTATGATATTCCACAATTCTATCATCTAGCTATTCAATATACTTCATGGTAAAACATTTCCCATGTGTTGAGCTTATCTTGTGAATGATGCAGTACTCATTTTAACATTTTTGTCTATCTGCCTATAGTCACATAGCCTTTTGTCTAAAGATTTTATCTTACAGACACATGCTTCTGTAAAAAGTCTGTAGTAGTAGCTTTTGTGTTGTTCTCTAAAAGGAACTGTCCCTTAAAATCATCAATATATGTGGCTTCTCCATTTTTAAGTGTCAGAGCTCTGAAATTTACCTTGCTTTGCTAAAAATACACTAAAAATACATCTTCTGAAATCTATACCTCTGTGATGTGACTGCATGTTTAAATATTTTATAGCAAGTGTTCTTTGGATTAAAACCCAGGTGTCTTCTTAACCCCACCCAAAGCATTCTCTCAGCAGCCTCTGCTTTAGGAGGCAGAGATAACTCCATCTGCCTAATTTTTTTCTATTGAACTTGTTTCTCCACCTTTTAGCTTTTTACCCTACTAAAATAAACAGCACTGAACTGACTACACTCAGGAGAGTTAAAAAGGTGGTGAATTCTCTCAGCTATGTAGCTGCTCCCCAGGATGCAACAGGGCATCCTCATACCCTTCCACATCCATCTAACTTCCCTTTGACAGCTCCCCAAAGGTGAGGAAGAACACTCAGCTAGTAGCTTCCTGCTGTTGAAAGTGATGTGGAATATTTTGTCCATTTAATCCCCCAATATTACCATGAGACATGAGTGTCTAGATTTTCTTCATACCCCAAGTGATGGTCTGAAGCTACCATCACAGTGTTTGTACAATCTGCTCTTTTTCCTCTACGTTTTCATGAGACTACCTATCACTTTATTTTGTTGCTTTTCCTTCTTTTCAACTGTGCAGTAAAATGCAGCTGAATTTCAGATATATATTTTTGTAGAAGATACTTCCTGAATTCAGTTCACATATTCGAGATGTTTTTTGTACAGCAACTCTACAGCCTTTTTGCAGAGCTTCACTAAGACCTCACTAAGGGTACTTAAAGCAGCACAGTTGCTGTTTTCTCACACTGTATTTGTATATGGTTTTGTATCTTTATTTTGTCATAGTAATAACTTCATCCCTGTTTTACTTAGTTTTTCCATTTTCAAAGTTTTTACAATTCAAGTGGGAAAGAGATGAAGTTATACCAGGAATGAGGCTGACTGTTTTTCTTTGCCAGGGGCACTGCATTTTGAAATGGAAAAAGCTCTTCAGAAACATTCTGCTTTCCAGTTATTTACAGAGTCATTCACGTGCCTAAACAAAACGTAGGCATTTAGTGCCAATTTAGATGCCTTCAGGCCTTCAGGTACCTAAGACATCTGCAGGGTACTATAGTATAACACAGGACTAGCAAGAGCCCCCCATCTGTCTGGAGCAGCAGCACAAGTCCAAATGGAGTACACTAGCAATTTTAAAATGGTACTAGAAACCACGTGTAGGCAGTGGAATTGCTCCCTTAGGATATACGCGATTTCAACATGAGAAGCCTCTGGCCTATACGCAGTGCTTTCTGTGCCTGCCTTACAGAGTTGCAATTTAGCAAGAATAGATTTTTATGGCAAACGCTGAGAATAGATATTGACTGGAAAAATCATGTTTCCTGTAGATCAGGTTGAAGCTGCATGCAGAGCACCAAGGAGGAACATTTCCTTCTCTTGGGAGTAAGTAAGACTTTTGTGGGTCTGTTGCCTCAACTGTGAAATGTACAAGTATTCATTGATTCAAACACAATCTTCTTTTAATGCATTTCATCACTGTTTTATCTCTAAGGCCGTGAATGTATTTTCCGTAGTTTATATTTCACTGTCATGAATCTTTACAGTCCACCAAATTCTGGCATCTGCCATAACATCTAGAGTTAATTATACATTCGTTTATGGTTTGATACCGTGAAACAAATTACTTGTGACAAATCATCATATATGTATAGCATGCAGAATTGCCACAGAGTAAGTGACCGTGCATGCGTTTGTGAGTTGGTACAGGATCACTGATGATCACTGAAAATAGATTCATCAGAATCACAAGACTCTTTACATCTAGAATAAATCTGGTGAATGTTGATGGGATGTCCAATTTATCTCTGATGAAAGCGTGGTGATATACAGAATACGTTGTGGGCTGTTCCTTTTATTATCAGACTAGTCTACTATATCTGAAAAGCATCCAAAAATATTAACATTTCTAGCAGAGATTTACAAGAATATAAATTACCCTTCTATTTTGAGCTAAGAAATATCTCATGTAGTCAAAAATAGTTGTCCATACGTCCTACTTTTTTTTTTAGGACTTTTTGTTGCATGCCTGCATGGCCAGTTGTCACTGAACTTTTTTTCATATGTCCTTTCATTTCACACTAAGCTTCTCCATCTGCATTAAAACCACCCAAAAAAAAAAAAAAAAAAAGTTGATTTTTCTATCACCCATCTCACTACTTTATTGCAATTTTTTTTTATCACGCCCTAACACTAGATTTAGGACAACGGTCATAATATTTTTCTGTATCGAGATGTAGCACAGTAGGAAGCTGTTATTCCAACATGTTGTCAAAGTACAACTTAGTGCCTTTCAGTGCTGCATGCAGGTGTAAGTGGAGGATTAGTCTGCTAATGCTAGAAGTAAACATAAACAGAATTAATGCAGAGACTAAGCAAGGTCAAAGAAATAAATCTTCAAACAAGATTAGATAACTTGAAATTTCTCCTGTAGTAATTAATTACGTATTCGGTCTCTCCAATCATATATATCAACCTCCCTCTTTTCCTTCCTCCCCTCTCTTCCGAACTGCAAGTGATATAATGTTTTTTCTTCTGATAAGGAGCTAAAAGGATCTTATGAGTAAGATAAAAATAGGAGCATTTTATCTCTCTTGTATTTGAAAATGCCAGTCCACATTTTCTTAAGACCTCTGAGTCAGTGCCATCTCTTAGATCAAATACTTATCACTTACTATTCCACCTTAACATTCACTCTAATTTTCTTCAACTTACATAGATTTGAGAAACATGTAATTAAGGATACACAACCTGTAGACTTCTTGTGGTATGACAGAAGTAGCAAATGGAAAAAGTGCTGAGCAGTCCTGTATACATTTTTGTGATATATAGGGAGTTGTGCTGCAATTTTCTGTGCAAGGATACTTGTTTGATATGTGTTCAGGGAGTAGGAAATTAAAATTAGCAGAATGAGTGTTAGGAAGACTAATTATTAGTTATTGTGGGGTATTTCCCACTTTGTTATCGAAATCTAGAGTTCTTCAAAGGTACTTTCAGTCATTCAAGACTAATTGCAATATGCTTGCATAGTGGTAATGTGAGCGAAATCAGAGTGAAATCCTGTTCTGCAAGTACACATTGTATAAACCTAATGCCCTACCGTGTGCAAATTAAAGGGAATTAAAGTCTTTACAGGCATATAGCTTACATAAGTAGCTTATCATCATAAAAAATAATATATGATGTATGGATAGCACAACCCTGGTCAACCCCCGCCCTGCCCCCAGCTCTTGGATGCCTGCCAAGCTGCCATGCTGAACTTGTATGTCTTCATGTTTTCTGGAGCCCAGACGAAGCCTGCACATTGCCCGTGCCTCTGGCTTTCCAGGATTCCTCTCATTACATGGATTTCTCTTTTTAGCACTTAAAGAACTGAGAACAGTTGTCAGTTCTTGCAACTGGCACTAGTTTTTCATATGCTGTTCTGTTATTTAAGCACACCTTTTTCCACAGCGCCAGCCTTGAAACTACTTTAGTTCAAACTTCATCTCTTTAAGAAATACAGCAGTTGATGAATGTGAACCCAAGTTTTATGGAGCTCATGCCTATGCAAACATACTGTCCACTTTTGGAATTCACCGACATTTTTCAACTGGGCTAAATTTGTGTTATTATTATACAGTTTATCATGGCAGTTGTTTTTGTATTATTCCAGCTACAGCAATAATTCTGGGTCATTCAGGTTAACTAACATGCAGTATGCTATGTGTGCTAAGCCTTCCACTACCACGCAGAAATATACCCAGTTGTCTGATACTCCAACAGTATTACTAATCATTTCAAGCAGCTCATCTGCAGAATTTATGAAAGATTAATCTTCTCCTTTTAGCCCTGCTATTCTTCATACTGTATTCTTCGAGTGTGTTGGGGACGTACAGGTATTGAGAAGAATCTCTTTGCCTCCATCTGTGGGTGCAGTGAACCTTCTGTTTTTACAGTTCTGTTCATTAGACTTCTCTGCTGGAGCAACAAGCTGCTGCTCCTTGCCTGAACCCTGGCTGTTCTGTTTTGGTAAAGTTTGAAAGCAGATGAAGTCTGTGGTTTTTCTTCCTCCTTTTTGAGTATGTGACAGAAGTAGTCTCGAGCAAGTGTGGAAATGAAAGACAGGTATAAGAAAGAGCTTGAAAAAGGGATGGAGAAAGTCTGAAAGTGAAGCTGGAAGTTTGATCTGGGAAAGTTGTGGTTGAGAAGCAGAGAACAAGGAAGAGGGACAAATTTGCTCAATTTTGAGGGCATGTCACTTTCCAGAGAACATAGTGATCAGAAAGAGAATTCAGCTCACAATGCAACTCCTGGCTACGTTGCATGGCTTTCCAGAAAAAAGTAGAATCTGGAATGGCAAAAAAATACTTTTTTTTCACTTGATCACGTGTTTTCAAAATGCAAAACTCACATAGAATTTTCATCTATATTACTGTAACATAACAAAAATATTTGGGGGATTTGTGGGAGTTTTGGTAAGTTAGAGAGTTGGCTAAAAAATGTCAGTTAGACATGTTGACTGAAGTAATTTCAGAATAATTTTATCTGTTGCCTAGCTGTTTCTTCATATAACTTACAATTTAACAGCAATGCATCTGAAGATGAAAAATTTGTCTCTTGAAAACATTACTAGCTGACCAAGGCCCAGCCTGAGCTGGAGCAATGGGTGAGTAGCAGCAAGAAATTTTTTAGGACTAACATGCATTTAATGAATGGTAATATAATCGTTTTCTAGATTATATGGTGTCATCTTCATGCCATCTAGTTTTGGTAGAGCAATTATTCCCAAGGTTCAGTCAACAGCCCATGTGAAATTATCGTAAATATTTTCACATATATGTCTGCAAAGTAATCAAGCCAGGGAAAATGCTACAGTAATTTTCTTGTGACATAGACTCCTTGCAGCTCAACTTCTTGAAACTCAAATACATGAGAAAGTTGCTAAATAAGGGATATAGAAAAATATATATGCAAAAACATAAAATGCTTTGTAATTCTCTCCATTGGTATGGCCCACATTGTACTCTGTACTAATGGCCTACACTTATCAGGACTTCCTTTCTTGTGCGTTTCTTCTGTGCCAACATGAAGTCAGAACACAGCTGAAATACACAGTTGGAAGCAGTAGCTGGAAAGCACTTTCAATTTATTGAATTTCATAACTTGGCAGATACAAAGATTAAGAACTGTATGATACCAATGAATTTGCAATGGTATTAAAAAAATAATGCTTTTACCATTTTTCTTTCAATTCGTTTTCAAAAACAGGTGGCTATCTTACAGCCAAATAACTAATGTACATTGGCTGTCTCAATTTAAGATCCTAACAGAGACAAGGCATGAGTAATTTTTTCTGTTACCACTGTATAACTAGGTGAGGTTAACATTACAGCCTGACCTCACCTACCTACATCATGGTCAAAAATTTCATTTCCATTAGGATTTGACAGAAAGCTAGCTAATGCATCCGGTTATCTCACTGTAAAAAAAATGCTTTTTTGGCAGTGAAGACATAACCTAAGTCTACATAGTAAGACAGATGGGGCTAGTTGTGTGAGTGAACAGGATTTGGTTCCGTATGGCTCTCAATCAGAGAAGCCATAAGCAGAATGGAGCAAAATAGCAGGAGGTAGCTGAAAAATATGAGAGAGATATTTGGAATAGAAAGAATGAGTATCAGTAAAAGAGCAGGTTTATATGCTAATATTAATTTTGGAAAATTTTCTGCCAGCAGATGCATCTTGCTAAAGAACAGTTTTCTTTATTGCAGTAACAGATGTATATAATTGTACCCTGACAAAATGGCATTGGCCAACATCAATCCCATATGCTTTTTGTTTTAAGGTAAAAAAAAAAAAGGTAGTTATGCTCCAATCATTCTGCCGACGTTAGTCCATTTACAATGCCGAGCTGTTTCTTTTTAATCTAAAAGTTATAACCTGAAATGTTACCTGATTTAAATTTCAAATTCACAGGTCACTATAAACTTTTATAGTGGTGAACAGATGTTCATGTTAGCTGTAGAGCACCTTAAAAGAAAAGCATGTCAGTGGAATGTCAAAATTAAATCTCCATAGGAAATGCCGGGGGCCTAAGCCTTTCAAAAATATTCAAGTTTGCTATTAGTTTTGCTGTAACCCTTTGTTCTTTGTCCCCTGGCTTTATATGAGCTACAGACTACTACTGATTGCTTTAGCAATTTATTCACTCAGAGGTAAAGTAGAATTGCAACATGTATGTGGCTTTACTTATGCTTATGTGTTTCTGCACATCTGTGTAGACAGTGTCTTGCTTCAAAGTAAAAAGACTTGTACCTGTTAAGATGTCACTGCTACCATATTTGTACTTGATTAAATATCTCATGACAGTTAGCAATGATCATAACAATTCAAAAAAAGAAGGAAGCAAATTGTCAGTATCGCACTTTTCAGGGACACATGCAGCTGTTCCTTAGATTGTCAAATGAGGAGGAAAAAATAGGAAAGTGTGAGAGAATTTATCAAAAAAGTCAGCTGTAGCTTCATAATTTAAAAACAAAATCATTAGCTACAAATATTTGTGCCCAAATTCTTCCCTCAAGGTTGCTGTATTCCTGAGTAACCCCATAAATGACTTAGGGTTTGTAGCGGTGAACAGCAGATCAGAATCAGGTCCTCAGAGTTTGGTTCATTCACTTGGCTACAGGTATTGCAAGTCTCAAAGTGATGAATAATTTCACAGTTTGAGCTGAAGTATTATGATTTGTTCTTATCTCTAACCAAAACATATAGGGTCAGAATGACAGTTTGTGTCAAAGTCATTGTATACATTCTAGTGGGTTATAAAAACAGTCTGATCAATATTTTTGTGTGCTGAGAATGACTTGGGGCCTCAGCATTCTTCATTTAAGGAGAAAACTCTGTCTTTGGCACAGTATTGAGCACAGATTCATGACTCCCTCCCTCACACCACAGCCTACTTTAGAGGATAGCAGGCTGATGCTCAAGTCAGCAGCATTATCAACCCTCTCTTGCCCTTGTCCTTTCCTATAGGGCAGGAGAACAGCACAAGGAATGTAGAGGGCTTTGTGGAGGAATAACAGAAGGAATAGAGAGGGTTTTTCTCAGGCCCAGCGATGTGCACGCACAGTGCGGAGCTGCCTGAACGTAGCACTCTCACTCCATCTGGAAGTTTTCCGAGAACAAGCTTGGATTTTGTTTGGAACAAGAATATTCCAACATATGAAGCATCTTTGCAATGCTCTCCTCCTAATGGATAACATTCAAGAAGAGGAGTGAACATTCTTCTTAAATTCTGCTCAGTCCAAATCAATGTGCATTTATGTGGCCACGCCCAGGTGAAGGTCACTGGTCAAAGGCGGCCTGCTCATGTTCCCGTTTCAGTGAAAGCAGAGTTCAGGCTCTAATTTAGCAGAACCTATGATGCCAACTCACAGTGTCTTCTCTGGCTCAAAACCGTTCTCTGTATCTTCCAGGTAAAAAATTGTTATTTCTTATCTTGGCATATTTTTATGTGTTTTTATAGGGTTGTAAACCTTCTTATTTTCATAAGCAGAATTAATTTTACTGTTGGAATAAAGATAGTACTCTCCTGTTCTTATTAGGAGACACTGCATCGTCACCATTTTAACCTTTTGTCCTACTGCAGCTTGCTTCCTTGCATATTGCTTTTCACCCTATCGAGTTTGCATGGAAATCAAATTCCAAAGGTAGTTTGATTCTAGGTGTATTAACACGTACCTTGCTCTGTGAAGGATTGAAAGACACTAAAGGATTGAAAGAAGCAGTGCATAAGGATGCTGATGACGGGGCATGACTACAGTTACTCTGCTGGCATCTCACTGTGATTTGGATCATCCCTTAGATCTCATTTACCCCCTAACCACACCAAATATTTGTGCCCCTGGGAGGAGAGGACAGTGTGGAGGCAATAACAACCAGTGATGGAAAGGAGGTAGGGTTGCTTCTGTCAGTGACATTGGCTAACAGTGTTACATTATGGCATCCTGACACTTTTCATAATACGGTAACTGTTAATTAGAATCATACTGCAGAGTAAGTTCACAGGCAAATGACTTAGCAAAGGCCTGTTGGCAGAATCCAGAGAGGGGCAGCAATGGGTGTAGCACTACTGCCCACTGAAGATTTTATTCTAAAGTTTCAGGCTTGATCCCATTGTGAAGTTGCTTTTTCTCCGTAAAGACTCAAGGAGGAAAACAAAGCCACATGATTCAGGTATGTATATCATGCTGTCTGGCTTCCTACTGTCATTAATCACTTTATTATTATATGTAAATAGCTCTTTTAATTCCTTCCTTTTTCCTTCTGACCACCTGATCTATTTTCTCCTCCTTCCTCAAGTCTCTCTGATCTATCGCTATTTTTTTCTAAATAAGCAATGCTCCAAAACAATGTATGATATGCACAGTAGAGCTCAATATTTAGAAGTCTTTGGTATTTGAGCATACAATTTTTCTGTTAAACTGCAGTGAGACCCAGACATTTACTAGTTTTCATTTAAACTTAAGTCCTGAATCCCCTTTTTAATATTTGCTGATAAAAGTACAGACTCAAATGAGGCCAACAAAACAGGTCTTCCTTTAAAAACTGGTAGCCTCTTTCTTGTAGAGAAGATCATATTTTCAATCAGTTGCTGAGAGTGGTTCTTGGCTTTAGGTTGAAGGTCAGAAATTATCCCTCATTTGCAAGAAATGTCTTTCATTATTCCAATAGACATTGTTTTTAATGAATAATGGGCCACTGAAACTCCAGTTTGCCTATGTATAGTATGTTACAGTTGGCATTTTCATTAGGGTTGTAAATTGGTCTGATAGGAAAGGCTGCCATAAGCCTGTGTATACAACTAGCTTAGCTTTATATTAACCAATGAGCTGTGCATGGGCTTCTTCAATATGACTGCTCTGGCCCATCTGCCCAAGGTACCAGCTTAGTTGTATCAGAGCACTTACAACACCTCCCTTTTCACCAGACTTCTTGAGGCAGAAGAATTTTAGCATATAGCCTTTGTTATCCTGTTTCCTCTTCCCTAAGTACCCTCCTGAAAACTTAGGGCTCCCATTTCTCATTAGGATGAAACATTCTGGGGAAAATGCCCAGGTGTATTTTCTAGCCGTAAGATAAGTTTATTTAACTTTATCCCCCAGACCAGAGTGCCTGTGTTTTTCAGGGTGCCTGCTCAGGAGGGTGAAACTCTGTGCTGGAGCTGTCACCTGCACAACACACAACTCATAGCCTGAGGAGAGAAGATGAGCAAGGATGTATACCAGCCACTTTTTCAGCTTCCCTTTCCACGCTGCTGCAGGGCTTGTGGCATAACCAAAAATCCCTGAGGGACTGGTCTTGATTACAGTAATCTGCCAAGCATGTCCTTTTTCATGGCTGTGTTGGAGGTGGTTCAGACAGATCAAGTCACACCATCTGTTGAAATCACAGCTGTCTCCTAGCCTGCTAGCTACATCTTGCCTCCAGCAAGCCCTGTTCTGGTTGCATTTGTGTCTCTTGGGCCACATTGCCTACACTTGGATTAGCAGGAGACTCCTATTCTCCCAGACAAAACGTAAAGCCCACTTCAGCTTGGACACAGAAGTCCTTGCTTGGACTCAGACATCCCTGCCTTTCTTTCACGCTTCTTATGCCCACCTCCCAACTGAGGGAGTATTATTTCATAATACTTGAAAGGAGAGCATGTCTTGCTATACCTGGTGCAGCCCGCTCCATCTCCAGCACTGCAGCACGGGCAAGGCAACGTCGTTCTGGTGCCACTCCAAAGGGATCTGCAGGTAGTGGTTTTGCAGTTCCTTTACACGCTGTCTTTGCTGGAGGACTCTCTTAATTAGAAGTAGAGCTTGCAGACTTTTTTTTACGCAGTCCTCATGCTTTTTCCCTGCGAAAAGACACTGAGCAAAGCAAATATCCCTCCTTTTTCCCAATACATTACTTGTAGACCTGCAAAGCAGCTAATAATGCCTAATGTGTTAGTGGGAGGCTGAAACCAAATTCTCTACTCAGAAAAGGCCTTAATCAACATGTCAAATGTGTCAGGAGTTGAGTCTGTGTAGACTTCTTTCTACAATCCTTCCCCATGTCAGGAGCAGTCCTTTCTCATGCAAATAGCCTCCAAAGCCTAATCGGTTTCCTGAATGAGTAATGCCATTCAAGACTGGCCCTGCTTCCTCTCACAGAAATCATGGCTCCTATGCCCACATAAACTCTTACCACTTTAATGAGCAAAAGGCACACTTTTCAATATATCCTATGCCAGTTCTGCAAACATTTCAGCTATAAGGAAGGATGTAATTATACACGTTCATTGACAGCTATTAATTGCAGACTTTGCCTTCTCAAAAAAAAAAAAAAAAAACAAAACCAAACTCTATCAAAGTGCAAAACTGTTTATATAGGAGCATAGAGTTTTGAAAATTGGTTAAAGCTAGAAAAATAGCCTAATTTCATTGAAGCACATGGGAGTGATTATATATCAGACATAAATTGTGAAAAAGAACCTGCGAATGTATGGAAAGGTAAATTCTGGCCATTTGCTGTGCAATAAAATGGACTGTTAGCCAGATAATGGAATCATAATACACTGGCTGTATTTTTCTAGAGATTTCCAGGAAAGGAAGTATAAAACCATTTTGGTTTTTTAACCAGATTTTCAAATTTTATATTTTCAATAGTTTCTCTTTCAGTCAGTTGGCAAAAGAGATTTAGGAAAAAAGCTGAATTGTGCCTTTCTTCCCCATGCAAGATATCTCAGTGATTTAGACAGAATGACTGATGCTATTTAAGCAAGATGTAGAATAATTAGCACAAGCTGTCTTGGTCAGGCCCATACAGATCATTGGGTTCAAGACAAAAAGGGCTATTTTTTAGTCAGAGGGTACCATTCACTCCTGATCATACTGAAGATGCGGAGTGTTTGCAGCCAACTTCAACAGTACCTGTATTTTATTCAAAACTTACTGTCTTTTGAGCTAAACCCTTGAACTAAATTTAAAGTTAAACTAAGCAACTAAGTGATTAGATTATTTAGTTCATTTAAAATACCAACTTATTTAAACTACCAACTCAGTAATGAAAAATTATAGCTGCGTGGTTTACTGAAGCACTAACGCTTGAAGAAACTATCTTCCAATTCATGTAAGTCAACTCATCATTCTGCTACAGAAGGGTAACTGTCACAGCTTTGCATTACAGCCTGCACGCCTAGCACACTGAAGCAAGGGACACTAAGGTTGTGCGTTTAAGGGGTACTGGACTAATTTCAGTTATTCATGACTGAAATACACATTCTCTTATGGCATCTTATGATGTTTTCCACTTATCACATCTCAAAGCTCTGTGTGGGTATTTTTAGCCTGCTTATGAATTAATTGCATGCAGACACATGCACCAACTCACCTATTCAGCAAGTGGCAGCTTAGAGTGAGGATCATTTGTTTTAGTGCAATCTGTGTTAATCTGCAGTGGTATTAGCTGAGAGAGGGAATATAAGCAAGGATGCTTTGCTTGTTATCTATTGTTTTTGCAAACAATAACAAAGAATTTTAAACATCTATTTAAAAATCACTAAAAAAGAAAAAATACAGTATTTTGCCTGAGGGGTATGGCTCAGATATCTGACATGATCTTTAGATAATATGCAAGTGCACAAAACTCCAGTCTGTAATAACGAAGTTTTTGATCTAATGAATTTACACTGCATGTTAGCTAAGCTTTTAACTTTTCTGTTGTTCCCAAACCCACATCCACAAAATTCTCAGGGGTCAATTTTTTCTCTAGGTTTTTGTTGTTGTTGTTGTTGTTGTTGTTGTTTTTCAGGCTAATACATTTTAATGATTTTTTTCAGTCATTTTAAGACTAGCTCTTTATTTAATATTTTCTAAAA
>NW_009212036.1:51435-72748 GCF_000690835.1 Fulmarus glacialis
TTCAAATTGTGTGGTTCACAGTACTAAATTGGGAGGGAGAATTCAACTCTTTTGTAGTATCACAGCTTTAGGTTTCGGATTTTTTTTAAGATCCGGAATCCCACCTATCAAAGGGACATTACATTCTAGTGCCAAAACATCAATCCATAATTCAGCCTATCTCATTTTAATCATTACTGTGGTCCTGTAGAACAAAACATTGATCAACAGTAACAGTGAGGGAGTAGAGGAATTACTGTATGCTACAGATCATTTTTTCAATATTCAAGCCTCACTTCTTCACACAAATTTTAACTTTTATTTTCTTTTTATTATACCATATAAAAATAATCCTAGTGCTGTAGCTCGCTTTACAACCTTATGACAGCTTTCTGAAAAAGATTGTAATACTTTGGCCAGCTGAGGCCACAGAGTCTTTTAGGACCCAATTTGAAATCCACTGCACTGAATAGAAAGACTTCTTTGACTTGAGTTAGTCAAAGCATGAAGCTGCAAGATACGTGGTATGGGATCTATACTGATCCTGACTGTACCTGACCCTTTTTTTCATGTAAGTCACTGTGAAAAGCACCTTTGATTCAATCGCTCATGAATGTAAGAGAGAGAGCAGTATATAGAGTAAAGAACAGTGAGAGTGTCAGGATGCTTGGAAGTCAGTCATGCCTCTGATTTTTGTATGGCTTGGCACTGCAAACCAGCAGATCCTGACAGTCACCTCCTGCCTGCTCCTTGCCATACTTGCTTCAGGAATTGCTCAGCCCGTACATGCCGAAAGAGCAGGAGGAGGAGAATAGCACAGAGTGAAATAGTTCCTGCTCTATCATTTCCGCTGGAATAATATGAAAATTTAGCTGCACAGGGGGAGACCAGACTTTCAGCAGCTTTTGGTGAAGAAAGCTGCCAAGATGACAGGAAAACTGTTGACTAGAAAATATATTCTATTCAGAGTTTAGGAAAGGTAACAAAAAGTGTAGGAGACAATAGCTGAAATGTCTGCTTTGGCACTGTGAAACATAAAGGGCATTTGTTATTGATTTTACAGAAAAAAATGCTGAGGATCACATCTTGTTCACATTTATTCTAGGAAAATTCCAACGACTTTTGGAGGAATAAAACCAGTTCTTTTCCAGGGAAATGTTCCATGATTCTATAACAACTGAGGATTTCAGTAAGTATGGTTTCACTTCAGTAGGTTTTAGAGCAGACGTATGAGTTTTTAAAGAATTTTATTTTTCTCATTTTCTATAAAATGATCAAAAACCAGTGAGAAACCATCATATACATAAACATAGACAGGATCTAACCTTGTGTTTTGATTCAAATCAGTATTTTAAAAGCCACCTATATGGTTTTTAAAGAGAAGAAAAATACATGTATACTTTCAAAACATTAAAATACACCCTCGAGATGAAAATTTGCCAATTCAGTTCTTGTAAGGTTCCCTCAACTCCCGTTGAAATCAAAGGGGCACGTGCTTAAACACTTTCCAGGAGAGAGACGTTTTCCTGAATTAGTCATAATGAAAATGCATTAATTTTGGTCTACTTCCCAGTATTCCCCTAGAGTCACAGTTTTTATATTTCCTTCCCAACTGTAGTCTGGGTGAGATTTTGTGCCTGGATTTTTTGAGCTATAAGGTTTTGTAGTCAGTAAGCCTAATTCTGTTTGGCAGAACCTCCTGCTTTACCAGATTGGTGCTAAAGAAGGAAAAAAAGAACTCTGCCACAACACTAGAAGTAATCTTTTCAAGAGACCATGTGCATATGTATGCATGAATCACCCTGAAAGAGAACAGTTGATGTCTCAAAGTAAATTTTTTAACCTCTGTGTACCAGCTATAAGGCAGTAAATCTAATTCATTAACAAAAATAAAGAATTCCTAGAATGAATGATACAGGAACAGTACTGCCACCTTGCTGGAGGAACAAAATAATATGATATGTGTTTCTCTACTTTGTTTAGATAGCCTAGAATTATCAGAATTAAGTATGGAAATAACTTGGTAATTAACAGTAATTTCTTTTATCACTGTGGAAATGGCATTACAGAAGCAGCACTGACCTGTAATTTTTTTCACAAGTTCTGCAGTTATTGTCACTATATTTCTAATTACCCTTGCAGTCACCCAAACTATTTCAGAGCAGTTACTGAAATGATGCCAAAGCACCCCGGATCATCTTATTTTCTTGATCAACTGATTAAAAGGTCAGAACTATCAAAAAAAGTTAACCATGATGTGACAAGCATGGCACATTGAAGAGGTAATTAGAACTATCATCTGCTACTTGATAACTTTTGGAATATAAATGTTTGTAAATAGGCAGAATTAAAAAAAAGAAAGCAAGGTTGTTATCACTTTACACTGCTCATCTGTAATTAAAACTGTAATTAAAAATACAGCAAAAAAGTAAAGATATTGAACAAAATTTAAAGTAACAACATTTGTTGCTTGACCTGTCTATTAATTGCTATTACCATCAGTGTTTTATGTGCCTCCTCCACATCAGAGGAGAGAGAATGAAGTCTTAGAGGTTCAGGGAGTAGCTGGTGGCAGTTTTAGTTTGATCCTGGATTTCTCATTCCTTTTGTTCCATCCCTGTGCAGCACGTAAATGCCATTTCACATATCTGCTTGCAGAGCAGTGACCTGGGAGCATCTTTGCTGGAGCAGGCATCAGAGGCTGGGCCTGAAGGCAGGTGACAGGGCTGTGCTGGCTCTTTCCCACTGGAGGTACAGAGGGGCAGGCATGTCAGGAGCTGAAGGACCACACACCTCCGCATAGTCCCTTGGGAACTATTGGGAACAGATAAAAGTTAATGTATCCCTAAATCCAGAAAAGAGAAAACTGTTTTGTTAGCTAAAACTGCCTTTCCTTCTCCCCTACCCATTTTTTTCTGCCAATGACAGCTAAACAAGGACAGGTGTCCTGATTGCAGTAGCAACTAAAGAATGAATAAACAGTTTCTGCTGAGCGTGGTTCACGGCAGCACTGTCAAGGCCACAGGGCTGTTGCCACCTAGACAGCCTACCATTTTGAAAATTTTTTCAGTGTTTGGATGAAGATCACCTTCCATAGGACTGTTTTAATACTTTAGAAAAAGGTAATCAAATACTAAGTGTTTGTATTCCCCTAGGAATGTATCTTACTGCCAGTCATTTGGAGAAGAAGTGCTGCCTAAAAAGGAGCTGATGAGGACATCAGAAAAAAACGATGAAGTGTTCCATCAGCTAATCCTCATGAGTTGAATTAAATACTTAATACAGACGTTTGTGAGTGAACATGTAGCAGGAGAAAATAGTAGCAAGAAGAACAGAAATGGTACAGCAACAAAAGGTCTGAGTCATGTTTCCTTTGTTTTTAAAAGGTTCCAATTTCATCACTTTGCCAGCTCCTTGCCTTTGCACTTTTCCACCCCAATCCTTTCCCTCTTCCCACTCGCTTCCTGTGTTTCCCCACTCCACTTCTCTTTGCTGTGCGTTTTCGTTTGGAAAGCCACATGATGCTCAGCACTTGCCTGTGAACCCCTGGGTAGGACCCCAAGCTGCCTCCAGCCTTGCAGCCTGAAGGGTTCTGGTTTAAACATGCTCAGCAGGTAGCTTTGCAGATTGCATAGCTCTAAGAGATGCTCCCAGTACCAGTGCCAGTGATCATTTAATATGGCGTGTATGTCATAGAAATATGTTATGCCTATAAAATCTGTAATAGTATGATTACTGTTTCAACTGCCATTCTTTAGACAACAAGATGAAGTGATTCAGCACTTGTAAAGTTAAAGTGATTGTGTTAGCTGGACTTAGCAGTGCCATGCCTGTGATTTTGCTATGTGTGCATGGATTGAATTCACGCAGCTTCTTTCAAGCCCTTCTTCTGCAACCTGTGCTTCTTCATTCAAATTCCTTAAGGTTGCTATGGCCATTTTAAATACCAGGAGTTGTTAAAAAACCTGTAACACACGGCGAGCTTCATAGCTGTCGCTTCCTGAGGCAGTCCCATTTTATGAAATGCAGGCCTGTAGTGTTTGTATTCGGACTTTTCAGACTCCTTTAAGGTATAGACTATCTTTTAATACAAGTTGTCTTGCCAACACTTCTCCTTCCCTCTGTGGCCACGTAGACCAGACCTTCCATTTAGAAATGGCAAAGAGCTGTTTTCAAAAAAGAGAAAATTACTTATAAAAAACCTGCTGGACTTCATTAAAATGAAAAAGAGCCAGAAGTATGTAATCCCCCAGATCTCAGCAAGCCCTGGACACTGCTCTGTAAGCCATCTTTGACTTAATTTTATCAATGAGACTTGGTTTTCTAGGAGAAATTCCTTCCAAGAAAGAAAAGGTTAAGCAGTTTGCTCTCAGTTCTTATCTACCACGATGAAGCTTTATGTTGCCCTCTGTCTGCCAAGCCGTTGCCCTCTGTCTCCAAAGCCAGCGATGCTAGCCAGAAGAGGAGTTATCCATGAGTGGGAGGTATTCACCAGGGAGCTCTAAATCACCCAAGCAGTAGCTTCCATCTCCTGTGACCTGAGCCATTTCTGGAAAAAATCTGCTCCTGGCAATCTTGGCATGTTGTATGGGCCCAGCAAGGCTGACTGCTGATGTTATAAATTACAACAGCCATTACACTTCCCTAATTCATGCTAGTTTCCTAGCAGCCCCTGGATCAAGAGGTCACAGCACTAACTGGACTGAGTCCTTCTTTTTCCTTTCAGTGTCTTTTACATTTGCTGAACAGACTACACTGGATGTGTGCTTTGTTTCATCCCAGTTAGGCTTACCTCCAGAGAAGCCAAAAAAATTACATCAATGAGACGTGAACCACGATATTTGCATTTTGCATGTGAACTTGTTTTATTTGCTGCATAAGTGGTTAAGATCATTGCACAAACATGCCTGAAGATGACTCTTTTACATACTTTTCCTTATAGCAGTTCTAGTATTTTAAATGATTATTGTAAGAGCTATGAGAAAAACGTTACAAAGTTAGTCTCTCTACATGGAGAATTTATGTAGTCTATGAGTTGTTGAGGCTTTTTTTTTGATATACTAAATATTTTACAGCTTAATCACTCATGTATAATATGAGGACGTATGAGGGTCATTCTCTAAGAATGCAAATACACATTGCTACATAACAAGTGAGTTTAGGGAGCTGAAGCGGGGTTCTTGTTGAACTTCACACACAGGGTTACACAATTTTTTTTTGTCTATGATACCTTATGCATTTCCTCTCATAGATTTTTCATACTTCCCTTCCCACCAAGCCATGGGTTTTGCCCCTGATTTTTCTTTGTGGAATTAAAAACATGAATCTGGGAAAAAAATTTGCATGTTGGACAAGGTGACAATGAATCTCAATATTGCAGTATCCCACTGAGTGTATTGATTACTACTACTGCCCATTCACTGTAAAATGTCACACAATGGCTATTAGAGTTTTCACAACTCTCAGTCTAATTATATGGTCTTTGATTTTTCAAATACAACAGAATTTTAGTGGCAGTTACCCTATTATGTAGCCCTTTTTATTTGCTTTGAGATTTAAATTCTGTACTTCTTGATCAAAGGACGCTTTCTATTCTATTTCAGAGAACAGTAGGTTATATAGGAGGTAGTTCTTGTTCCTGAAAACAATCTTTATTTGCAGAAATAAAATTTCTTATGAAGTCTCTGATGTCACAGACCTTGAATGAACTTTGCCCAGTTTAGGCAATTAATTTCAGAGGAGAAGTTAAATGAAAAGAAGCATGATCAAATACTTAAAATATTAAAGTCAGCTTACAGCTCTTGCATTTATGATAGGGGCACCATATTCGTGATCTGTAAATGAGTCATGACATGTATATGCCTCAGTTTCTTGATCTGTAGTGAAAAAGTCAAAGATAAGAATTTCTATATGTTCATAAGAGTGTTGAAGGGCCTACATATACAGAAGCTCAAACCAGTAACCCAAAAATCAGCCTGACCTTGTGTTTTGTCCAGTGGGGGTTCAAAGTTGTGGGGGAAAAAAAAAAATCTGATTCTATACCTACAATATCCTGAAATGAGTTTCAAGTTCATTAGAAACTAATCCAAGATTTCCCAAAAATTGGGCACATGCTTGCTTAAAACTTGGTGAATCTTTTAGGATTTAGAAGGTAGAAGAGTAGGTGAGAGTGAAACAAAAGTTTAAAATGTCAGAATTTTATGTGCTTTATGTTTATGGTGAAAATACAAAAAAACATTCATAAGCAGAGTGGAAAGCTGTCCTCTAAATGCTAGGTCACCTTGTGTGCTGCTTCAGCATATGTCACATGTCTTTGAGTCTCCGGAAGTAAAAAACAAAAGTAACTGGTTGATCTCAGAAATCATCAGTTTCATATAATTATTTTGATTGGACTCATCCCAACTATGAGTTCACGTATGCATTTCACTCATACTGCCTAATATATAACTGTAAGCTATGTATTGCAATAAAACACTGGAGAGAAATCTTTACCTAATTCAAATCCCTATTGACCCAAACAGGGCTATGCTTCAACTTTAGTTCTTTCATGTCTCTTTTTGCTCTTGGATGTCAAAATGCATTGGAAAAGAAAGCACAAGACATGGTCTCAACACTTCTGGGTGAAATGTCTTGTAATACATCGTTATACATTATGTAGAGAGTCATCCATTTACATATAAGTCTATATACTTACGTTAACCTCATAAAGGGATGAATTTCTCCAGCTTGGTACACAGAAGGCAAAGAGTTAAACTCCTATTATCCTTAGCCAGAACATCTGCAGCTGCTACCTGAAATCCCACATTTGTGTTTAATAGTTATTGAGAGGGCCTTTCAGAACATGGGCTCATCTAATTGATTCCAGATGCCTGATTCCCTGGAGGGGAGGTAAAATAAGGAGAGTGGCAGGCAGAAAGGAAACAGCATGAGTTTCTTCTATATAGACTTTAAGCCATCGAAGATCTGTTGCCTTTATGCTGCCAGAAGCTCAATGATTTTTGGGACTAGCTGATCAAAGGGAATCCTCATTTTCTGCTAGAGGGTTGGTTCTAGAACCCATATATGGTGCCTATCTGCTGCAAAGTAGCACCTAGATAACACCTAGAAGGGCCTAGGCTTGACCACAAAAGTTTGGGCATCAGAAGAATTGGGCATTGCAGGAAATCGGGGCCCTGCAGAAACCAGAGGCAGGTCAGAATTTCCTCCATACTGATTGTAACAGGAGCATCAGAATTGATGTTCTTGAGGGGGTATTCCTTTCATACGTATTGCAGAAGTGAAGTAATAGATAATTTTAAGAAACAGGCAGACTTTTGTTTGGCTCATGGTAGTGTTCCAGCAGCACACATTCCTAGTCTCTGCTGTGGTACAGATTAAGCACTAAAAAAACATAACAAGGGAGCCTGTTTCATCAGAACACGTTGATCTTTACAGATTCTAGCCTGACTTAGTAGGGTGCAACAAGAAACTGAAATTAGAATTTCACCCCCTAAAGTTAACCAGAAGTTTGAGGGCATGGTTGAAAGAAAGAGTTGGAATGGGGATATCAACAGAAACAGCTAGGTGTAAGTTTTATACAGTCTTCAGTGAGGATTTTCTGAATAATTTTTACTCAGTTTGAACTTTCATAAAAGACTAGGCACTGCAGGTTTATAAGAACCTCTTTTTTTTTAATTAAGAAAAAGAGGAGAAAACAAAAATGTACAATAAATTCTTACTCTCCCTTGCCTAGATCCTGGACCCCTCACACTCTGCTGCATATCCTGGACCCCTCATGCTTTGCTGCATATACTGGAGGTGCTTCAACATTGAGAAAATTTAAGGTTACTTCAGAGAAGTCCTGAGATAAATAGCATCCAGTTCCTCACCATCCTGCAAACAAGGGCAATTCCTTCAGGTTTTCAGAGGTTTGTGTGCATTCATGTGCTCTCACCTTTCCTTAGAATTACCCGAAGTCATTAAAAAGGTAGAGAATTCCACTTTTACCAAAGGTAGGGTCAGGTAGCCAATTCACTATAGGGATGTAACCCCTAAGTGAAGATGTTCCATATGTAAACATGTGACTTCATTTTTTATAAAGTTCTTAAAATTTTGTGCTTTCTGCTAGATGGATAGGCTCTGATACCTATCAACCCTTAGAGAAAATAGGCATCATTAGAGAAACTGAAATATATCTTCAGTGCAGTCAAAGGCATCCTCAAGAATTTACGTGTTTGCAATGCCAGAGATTTATTTGGCTGAACATAGACTCAAGCATCAATTTCAAATACAAAAAAAAGATTTCTCCAGCTGTTCCCACATCTGTTATCAGGACCTGCTGCCATGCCAGTGAATTTAGGCAATTGTTACAAGAAGCAACCTTTGGCTCTTTGTGTCTAGAGGAAAGAGGGATCCACTGGAGGCTGTGAGACATTAATCTTTCAATGCAGAATATCAAAAGTGGATTTAAATCTTAATGGAAGATAAGATACTAGGATATCAAAATCAGACTGGGGGGAAAAATACTGCAGTACTAAAATAATGTGCAAGTGAATGTCTGGAAACTTAAACATATTATTAGGAAAATTTATGTAAAGTCACTTTGAGAAATAGAATGACAGACCTTCAGCTGAGAACAAAAAGACTCATATGTGTAAACTGGCATGTGTCACTGATTTAAATTTACACCTGTTGACTCTAGCTGGCCAAGAATTCTCCAAGGTTTTTGTACAATATTTTAATGTTTCTTGACATACATACCATTCCTACAATTTCTGTCTTGGAGCACTATGTGAAGTGAGAAGTAAGGAAGTTCTCTGAAAATATAATTAACTTGATAAGTGCCCATAGAGATATGAAGTTCGCCTTATAAAAGTGTAAAATTTTGCCAGAGAAAAAACTAGTTTAAAACACTATATATATTTTTTTAAATACTTGAAAAATAGTTAAGTTTTAAAAGAAAAACTTTTTATGTTACAGTTTTGTAAAAAACTTGTAGAGAGGAGCAGAGATACACAGTATATTGCAAATCTTTTATACAAGTCTGTAACAGGCTGGGTAGCTTTCATGTGTGTGGTTGTTACAGGGTCTTTCAAATGGCTCCATCAGCAAAGAATACCAATACAAACAACTCTCTTCAATGATTTTCTTTTCAGATCAGTTCTTTCATCATAAATTTGCCTTTTGGCATCTTTCTTACTGTATGTTCAGTGCACTAGTCAAACAAACTAGTGTCACAGCCATCATAAAAAGTCATCAAGCATTCCAAGCTGAACAAATTGATTTGCACCTGCCAAATACTGGGCAATTGTTATTTTGATACCTTGTGCATTAAAACAAAATCCATCAACAGAATAATTCGAGAGGAAATAAAAATTCTTATCTTCTGGGGAGGCCTAAAAGACCAGCTATCGTGGTGGTGAAATTTCTGTGCCTTGATTTAATTTAAAAAGAACATTGTCTTATCCTTTCACTACTAGATTTTAAGTCAGATAGTCTTCTGAAGAGATAGAGGTAGTAGTCCAGATAATAAAACTGCTATTACAGCTCTTCTTCCCGTGCAGCTATTTCTGCACCTTAGTACTTTATCTGGGGGCTGAGGTCCTCCCCATGGTGTGCACTGTCCATATATCCAGTAAACTGATAGTCCTAGTTCCAAGAAGATGGCTGCTATCTGTGAAGAGCAGGAAGCACAGGAGTACAAAGAAACCTTATCAAAAGGTTTACATTTAACAGACCTTTCCCTTTCCTCTTTCCCGGGCTGTCTCTTCATCACTGAGGTACTGCCTTCTACACTATTTTTACTCACTTCCCTCTTAAAGTCCCAAATTCTATTCAGCATGTTTCCTTTTGAAAAGGAAAGTGGATTGCAATTTCCACTGGAGATTGTAAATCCTTTTGTTGCATTGATACAAATTGATACAACATGCTTCTATCTTCTAGAAACACTTGCTGCTTTATTTTAGACTTCTCGATCTGACATTCAAAAAGTGGCAGGTCCTAAAGTTTTCTTAAACATGTACATGTATGTGCAATATAGCCGTATGCTTAGCTGGACACTTCTTTGATGAACATGCAATGTGGACTTAATCTATTTAATCCAACATTTGGTGGCTGTTTGTCTTTGTGGGTTTAGAGCAGCTTTGGTGTGTGATTACAACAGAAGTAGCAGCTTTACCAGTAAGAATTTTCCATTCGTTTTCAGGAAATGAGAATCCTTACTTTTCAGAAGGTGAAGGATTTGTGTTTCACTATTTGTGCTTACTATTGTGCTGGTGTTTCAAATGGGAGGCTACATGTTCAGAAAACTAACCCAATGATCCAGAAAATGGTAGGGCACAGAAAACTACAAATGGCATGTTCTCCTGCTGCAGATGCAAAACATCTAGGCCAGTTCGTAAAAGCTTCTACTGCACAGTAAGTTTTTTGGAGCATGGAATATGGTAAGTGTAATTCTGGCTTTCCTCCACGGAACTCTAATCTAGAATGGGGTTTTGGGGTTCTATGGCCATAAAAGGTGCAAGACATAAATAATGTGAGTTTTGCCTTCCTTAGTAATGAAAAGGGGACCTTCACTGTACTAGCAAATGGAGGACCTCTGCTTTATCTTTTTTTTTTTTTTGCCTCCTGTTATCATTAGATTTAAAAACTCCAATGAAGGGGAATGAATATTAGACTTTGTTCAGAAATCTGTTGCCATCAGCTGTTTTGAAGTAGTGCAGTCAAACTGCAAAGTACATGCTGCGTGGCTATAGCACTTTTCAGTTATATTTCAAAAACATCAAAGGTAACATGTCTTGTATTTCTCCTTTGGACCTGGAAATTGAAATAATAACAATGAAATGTGTTTCTTTTAACTTTCTGCATGGCTGAACTCACTTATTATGGAAGCTTAATGTTGATGAACAAGTTAAGCACAGTTGAAAATTAGCCTTTCCTCCCCAAGAGCTTATTTGACTCAAGACATTTCTCAGATTTTTAAAGGTAAACTGATTTTCTTCAGCACTTGAGCAAACAATCACAGGTACTTGTCAATAGTCAGTGCAAACATAAAAATTTGCCATTTCATTTTGCTCATTTGCTTTTCTCTCTTGCATCTTGGCAAAATGTATCACTCTGGTTTTCTCTAACGTAAGCCTTAGAAGTGCTCCTACTTATTGTGCCAAATTCTTCATGGTCGGTATCTGTTTATAAGACAGAAACACAGCATAATAATTCTATTTTTAAATAGAACAGATTTTTGCAGTGTTACAAACAACACAATAGCACTAGCTCTGTGCTTGATTGTGTTAATTATATGAACATTTCTAAAACAAATTTGAATTCTTACATAAAATATGCATGTGCCTGTGTCTTCTTTAACCCTTATTTATTACTTCTTTCTTGTTGACTGCTACTAAAGACCTTTCTCTAGGACTTACATTCAGTTACCTTAGTTGACCAGAGAAGCAGTCCCACCATGATGAAGCTGGTTATGAACCAGAGACTAAATGTTTTTCCTTTATAGTACATTCATCTCTCACTTGCCAATCCTAAGAGTATCCCTAGAAGTCTGATATAAGTGCTCCTTTAAACACCCAGTTTTTATGTGCAGAGGGAAATAATTTCCCTAGGAACCCAGTGCAAACAGTACCATCCATAGGTAGCTCCTGCCTTCTGCATTTGTGGTGCAAGGGGAGGTTGTACGTTATCTTCAAACTGGGAGGTGCACATGGGAAAAGGAAGAAAGAGACTTTGAGCCCTATCCAAGATCAGCATTTCTTCTGAAACAGTTTCCTTTTGTGTGTTATTACCAGACATAAACACAGGAGTTGCATGGAAAGTGTCATGGTTAATCCAGCGATATTCTGTGCCAAGGAGCAAGAGGAGAGCAAGAGACCCGAGAAATGTAGGAGCTGGTCTGGAGGAACAAGGCTTCTTTGTACCCTGAGACTCAAGTGTGTCCTGTAATAACAGTGGTAGGTTCACAGTCCGGGGAGAAGCAAACTCACTATTTTTAATACAAACAGGAATGGTGACCATCTCTGTGTCACTCATGGTGCAACTGAAGAGATCAGTTTCTCTGTGTCTCTTATTTTCAGAAGAAATTGTCTTAATTTTATTATGAGCAGAATCTGTTTCCATGTTCACAACATAAACACCCAGTAGAGAGAGATACATTTTGATTGCAAACAGCTGTTGCCATCTGATCAGGGGATGTATTGCAAATATTTTAGCAAATGATTCTCCTCCTCCTCTTTTTCTCCTAAGATTCTGCCAGTTGATGCGTGACTGGGAAATCTATTCATATGTGAAGAAATTCCCTGTGTCGACCCCCAGGCAGCAAGCAGTACCATTTCACAAGCACGAACATCAAATGGCACCTGCTAGAGTTTAAACTTTGTTCTCTAAAACCTTGACTAGATGGAGTGGCAAGAGAGGTGTGTGCTTTAGACTGTGAAGCTTGGAGATGACGAGGAAGTTCCATCCCCATTGACTGAACCTGAAACTAAAAGCTCACAGTAAGCACGATGCTAGACCTTCATTATGTCTTTCTCTAGGTGCTCCACTGAGAACAGCAATATTTAAATCAGTGAGATGTGATACTACCCCAGAAACAGGCTCTTTAAAGTTATTATGAGTGCCAGAAAATATTTTCTGCTGTAGGCCAAGGAGAGGCAAAGAGCCTTAATCTCTTCAGGGGAGAAGAAGGAGTTGTTTAAACAAAGTCACTGACTCAGATCTACAGAGAGCAGTCTACAGTGACAGAGCTGCTAATCCCTGGGTTTAATTTGATTCATCACTTTCTTAACTATGACTGTGAAACCACTGGTGTAAAAACTGCTTTTTCCACTTTGTCCTATTACTCTTCAACATGAATAAGGTAAGCAGGATGTGAACGGTGCCCTTATACTGTGGAACAGATGCCATTTGCGTATATTTAAATCCAGACCCAAATTCTGCCTTAGTATATGCTCAGGTTCTCATTCAAAGGTGGAAATCTACTCCACAATTGCTTAGTTACTGTGTACTTTAAATGGGAAGTAAATCAGAAAACTTTGTTGCACAGAAAGAGTGCAGTTTTTGATTTGGTGTGTACAGCAGAATCCAGCAAGGTGCTGAGTATCTCCAAGCCACGTCTGCAGCCTATCAGCTCCCAGCAAGAGGCAGGTGCTGACCTCTTCCTAGAAAATACTCTATATCGTCCAGAATACTGACTGAATGGAAAAGGCAAGCATCCAGTGGCTCACTTGATGTCCTTAGGCATTTGCTGCAAGATTAATTTCAAGTTTTAATGAAAATAAGCAGTAATGTTCTAATGGGTTTTTAATTAGAAAATGTACAGTCCTTCAGCACATTCCACTTGAGTCCTGGGTGACTGAAAAGCAAATCAGAACAATCACTGGTTAATACAAGATAGTCGTTCTGATTATTCTAGGAAATTGTAAAACTTCATAGTGCATACTGTAAACACTGTATCACAAATTTTCTAGGCATTTGTGGCCAAATACTGTAAATGTTAGTACATGTGTAGCAATGCTATAATCATTACACCTACATCTGATGACACCTGTCATTAGTATCAGGAAATAGCCCATAAAAAAACATATATGTGTGTGTACAATACTTGTGCATCTGCTAATATGGCTGATGAAGGATACAGGCTGGATCCTGATTCCTTGATCTCCACATGTAACTTCTGTTTACTTCAGCACTTAGGAGTTGATTTCTGTGGTAGATTCCTCTGAGCATAAGGTGTTATACCCACTTACTCTAGAAGTAAAAGCTACCCATGCTCTCACATGATTTTTCTCAAGCTACTCTCTCTCACTTTCTCAGCTTGAATAATTCACATTAGGAACATTGTCCTTATGGTTTCTTCTCCATGCTCTTCATTTCTTTTGTTGTTATGCTGTTCAGAGGATGCAAAGAGGTTAAGAGTGTTTGTGCTTACTAGATTTAACCATACAGAACAATATTGCTCGCAAATAAAGATCCCAGACAACTCTGAAGTATAAGATTATTTCTGGGATTTACTGTCAAAAACTCCAATCCCTTTCTCCTTGGTAGCTCTGCACTAACCTAAAGTTCCACAATGAGTATTTTCAAGTTTTTTAAATTTTACAGCCTAGTAAAGATAGATTCTTTATGACTTTGGTAAACTAGAAAGTTTGTTTTCATGAGATAAAAAGATATTGGGTATATTTAATGGAGTTTCACAACAAACAAAAAAAAGAAATTTAGTAATAAAATACAAAACGAAGGAGAGAAGAAGCAATATGAAAAGCAAAACAGGCTTCTAGGACACCATTTTAACATTTTTAGAAAAAAAGTGCTTCTAATCTCTTCTTTTTAAATGCAACATTTTTATTGAAGACTGAAAAATAAATATGCACCTAAATAACGTACCTCACAAAAGTAATTTTCATGTGCAGAAAACAGAAATCAATGTATAGAGTGTAGACAGTTCTGGTGTCTGAATAACCTCCTCTAAAACAAAATTCAAAGCAGTATGAAAGAGACAGACCACTCTCAAAAACAATGAGGAGAAAGTGTCATATGATGTTGCACGGCTTGAAATACGCCTAACTGTAAATGAAACCATTAACCAGGAAACTTTCGTGCAAGAAAACATCTACAGTTACAGTCTATATATAGTCTGAGCTCTAACTTTGTTTCCTTTTTACCAGGAAATACCTTTTATCTAATTTTTTATATAGACAGCACAATAGCTGATTAATATTTAATGCAGCATGAACTCTTTAATGATGATGGACTTATCTTGTGCACTTGGACTCTTGTGCTGCTGAAGATTCCCTTTGATTTTCTCTGCATGACACGGTTCTAGACAAAATAAGTGAGAATCTCTGCTTTTCTTGAAAGAGTAGTTTTAGCTGACTACCCTGACAAAACAGGGCTTGAAAACCTAAACAAATTCACAGTAGGCTATTTCTGTTACTGCATTTTTCTTACAGATGGCTGGAGAGCAGGGCAATAGGCCAATAAATTACTTATATGCAAATATGTACAAATGAATGCACACAAGCTCTTTAGCCAGAAACCAGTTACATTTGCAGTTAGCCTAAAGTAATCTTCCTGGTTACTTCTCCAAATCTGTAGGCTGGATCTTTGCTTTGTGGACAAGAATAGGTTACATTTTTGTGGGGGAGGATGGACATGTTTTGCGGGCTCAGACAGGCTCTGAATACTAACTCACGGGTGCAACCTATATATACATTTTGCAAGACTATCTTTTTCTATCCATTTGTGGGCAAAATAGTGTTCTCTCCTTATTTATCATGGCATACTCTGCAGTGTTTCCGAAGTCTTGGATTTGATATTTTGTTCCTGTGGGGCCAGGATTGCTATGGGGGACCAGTCAATCTTTGGGAAAAGGACAGTCATATCAGAATATTTCTGTTTAAGCTGAGAATGAAGGATGTGTCTTGATCCTGATAGAACGTTGTGTCATTAATGCTACTTAAACAGTATTTTTTAAATTTCTGAAATGGAAAAAATATCATCTTTAAATAGTGCAAATTGAAGCTACTCATGATGTCTTAAATTTTTTTCTGTGCTACTTTATGGATTTTGTAAGGTCTGAAAAGATTATATTTATATTATAGGTTATATATATATATTTGTGTTATACATGTTAATATTTTTCTTAACTAAATATCAGTAACAGGGAAGTAATTTCTATACTGTCAACATCAACGTAAAGCCATCAAAACAAAGTCACGGTCTGTAAAAAAGTACTTCAGTTCTTTCCATTCAGGAATGGTATAGGGGCTCCCCTGGATCAGAGATTCTCAATAAATTATTTCTCTCTTCTCCATCTTGCTATCTTTCACAGCTTCATGGCTTTCTTCACAACCTTTCACAAGGCCTGATGCTCGCCCCCATTTTACATCCCTGCATCCCCAGGGCTACTCACTGAGCCTGTCAGCTGCTGTAACGTTTCCTTTGCTACTGCTGGCAACCCCAAAACATGCCTGTGCATGAAGGCTATTTTTCATGTTTAATGAGGTGCTGTGATTATACTGGAATTTCTAGTGTTTGCCATGATGTTAAAGAGTCACCTTGTCTGACATTGTAAATGAACTGTATTTGCAAAGTAAATATTTTCTCAAAGGTTTCAGTTCCCAAAGAGCAAATTTGAAGCTGCCTAGTGTTCAGATGTACTTGAATGTAATTTATATGGTTGCTCACTGAACCATGTGCACTGCAACATTCTTCAAACCGAGAGCCAAAATTTTAGCTTCTGCCATGTGTCTTGATTAAGCCACATAATTATAGTCACCTAGGTGACACTTGATAACGATGAGATTTATCTCATTACCTGGTAATGGTGACTATAAACATTGCATTCTGTGCATGTACCAGTCAGTCCACATTCAACAGGTCTCTGGAGTCTAAAGTTTGCCACCTGGTAAAAAGAGCATGGTGGAGATGAGAGCGTTGGACTGGTTTATATGAGAACTACGTCCAAATCCCCAGTGCTGATTAGCCTTGGGGCTGGAGGGTGCAGCTGGCTACTGTTCAGGGAGCCTATACAAAAGGTGCAAGTGGAGGGTGGTGGCCCATGCAAAGAGGTGAGCTTTATCCAAGTCATCTCATTTCTCCACCTGTCAAATGAGGAAAAGTAATAACTTTGTTCACAGTGGCATTGTGAAATAAAGACATTAGTTGCTTCTAAGGTACTTGGAAATCCCCTGATTGAAGATACTGTGGTAGTGCAAATTATTTATTATGTCTGCAAATTGTATGTACCTGTGACCTTGGCCTGCACAGAATAAATGATGTGTTACTAGCACAGGCCAATTAACCAATTTTAAAGGTGTGAAATAGACAAGGCAGGCTGCCTTTAATGTACGCTAAAATAATTTAGTTTCAGCCTGATTTTGCTCTCTGCTTTCAAACATATGGGTGATGTGACCCTGTAACCTTTTATCCCTCTAGGGTATCTGTATGGTTAACCTTTTTTCTTAAAGCATTTAGGGTTGGAAACGATCTTTATTTGAGAGACAGTCTACTCTCTCATTCTATTATTTTCTTTATGAAAAAGACTTGATTATAAAAATAGTAAGAATTTTATTGCAAGTGGTACTGTACTTCTTCCCTATTAAAAACCAGATTAAAAGTACTTGGTTCCATGTTTTTGTAACTTTGGCCCTTGCCCTGAAAATTCACTGACTTACCATTGAATCTATTGTGTAATTACCGGGCTTGTTAAAAAAAGAAAGACTAATTTTCTGCTGCAAAAATAATTCAGTAAAACTATTAAAACTGTGGCAATGAAGTATAACCACTGTTTTCAGTCTGATCAGGCCTGTCTACAGATTACCAGTATAAATCCATTCCCATCCCAGACTGCAAATTTACTGACTCTGTAAATTGCTGTCTTAATACACAGCTTGGGAGTAGTTGGTTTTATTTTTGCAAACATGGAGTTCTCTCATGTCATTACTTAGTTACTTGTGACACAAGTAACTGCAAACAAAAGAAAGCAAACAGCATACTACGGTTAAGCAGAAGATTTTTCTTAAGCAGAGTCTTTCCACTTACCAGCCTTGGCAAAGAGCCTCAGTACATATTTTGTATCATGACCCCACACATGAAATACTGACAGGAATGGAGGTTCTGTTTAAAGATAGTATCAGCATTCCTTGGGTAGGCTCTAAATCTTAAAAAGCAACTCAGCGTGCTACTTGATGAATTAAGGTGCCTATTCATATGTTTCAACACAGAGTAGACCTTGAAAACACAAACTGTTTATTTGGAAGGTGTTTTAGGCATTTATATGCTTCACAGAAAGAGTAAACTTGACAGGATTTTTAAACCTCTGATACCCTTTACTAAGTACCACCAGTGCTGCCTTTTTTTCCTACTTATATCTGGATAACTCCTGAAATTAAAGAGAATAAAAAACAAAGGGGGAGAGAAGGATGTCTGCAGTTCTGAAACACTGCCTGTTTCTCCTTCAAGAGACCCTTCCTTCCTTCCTTCCTCCCTTCCTTCCTTCCTTCCTTCCTTCCTTTCTTAGTTGGACAGGGGAGAGCCACAGCTACCATTTACAGAGCTCTACTAGGGAAACTGCAGTTCAGTTTTTGGCATGCAGCAGAAGGCAGAGGACAGAGAGCCACTGGAGGAGTGTCAGGGTATCTAAGCCCACATTGCCATGGTTGCAGGTCTTGTCTGCCTTCCTGCTTCTGGCAGATGTGCCGCTCCATCTCTCTGTCCAAGTTTTGCTGTCAGCTTGTTTTGCTTGTCAGGATTCAGCAGTTCCTGGGCATTTCAGTTGTAATAAAGTTATGAGAGCACTGACTATAACAGTGTCTTCACTTATTGATTCCTAAACATGCAGTAAGGACCAAGGCTACCAAAGTTTGTATTTCCGTTCCTCCATACAGAACAGTATCCAGTGACTCCACTAGATACTGTTACACAGACCTCCAAAGTCTCTTTTTGCTACTGTTTCCCAGTAGACTACAGCCTTTTGTCCCTTTCTTCTGGGAAATCTGTCTTAGTGCTTTTTCTGGCTCCAGGTTCAGGACACATGGGATTTCTTCTCACAAAGTGATTTGTGCAAGTTAAGAGTTAGCCCTGGCACCAACATGTCTAAACACTCTTTAGTTTCCTTGACTTTTCTCATCATTTAGATTATGCAAATTCAGGTTCCACAGACTTTCTTTAGAGCCACAAATTTATGCAAATATTTTTCTCTTTCTGGGAGTTAGTTTGGTTTTAGTGGCCATCTTTCTCAGATTTTCCATTCACCTTTTGCAATTCGTCATGAGAACTTCTTGGGGCTGCCTTGTAATCATTAAATGTATTGCTATAGCCACTAGACAAATACCACTATGAGCAAAAGCAAATCCAAATACTAATCCAGTGTGCAACCTTAGGATGTTAGTACTAGTTTTTAAGAGTACCTCAGCACTTCAGAGATGCAGTGAAACTTTTGGGGGATTTTGGGTTTGTTTGTTTAGGTGGCTTTTTCAGGACGGATTCCCACATATTCTTCCTGTGGGATAAGAGTGGAGCGTTTGAGCATTTGACAGTTCAAACAAAGCTGTCTCATTGTGGAGAAGGCAAGCAGCAGCACTTAGCAAGCACAGACAGTAATAACATTTTCTGCATAGCTCTTATTTTGCTGTAGGGAAGTTGAATCAGTGATTTCACTGTTTAAGATGCCAACATGGGAAACCCTAAGAAGCGGGTCTAAATACTTTTCCCTGTTTGCGTTTTATGCTCCACCAGGACTGTATTAACCTCAGGAACCTGTTGTCCGTTCAGAGACAATATAACAATATCTATTATACTGCAGAGGGAGCAAACCTCACGTGGAAGATTTAATGAGCCTCATTCTTACTTTACTGGAGGTAAGAAAATCCCTGCAGAAGTTTCTGGAATTCGGTGATTTCTTATTCATTTATGTCCCTGCAGTACTGAATGGTAGAAATATCTTTTAATTATGGAATTTTGCTGCTGGTTTTTGCTTCTTCCTGTGGTAATAGATTAGGAGGTTTTCAAGGACACTTGTAGAAATTCTACACTAAAATTTCCATTAACATTTCCTAAGTGGATATGGCCAGCAGGGACAAACCCCTCATTTATCTCCTAGCGGACATGTTGTTTCAGTGGAGGGAGGAACAAAGAGAGAGAAAGAACTAGATCAACCACATTTGCCATCAAATGGCTAAATCTCACCCTCTCCAAAGTCTCTCTGGAGAAATTCAGCCACAGATGCCCTGGCGACTATCTGCCATCAAGTATGAGATAACTTGCAGGGGTGGTGAGTACCACAGATATTTTTGCCACCAGGAACTAAGGAAATGTTGAGCACTCTCCACTGCTAGGAAAATCAATGAGATCTGTGTCGTGCACCTTGTAACATGCTCTAGCAAAGCTAATCCTTTTGAGAAAGTCAGCTCCTCCCTCATTTAAAATGGACACCTACAATTAATGCACTCTTCTGAACACTTTGATTTCACCATGACCTATCTCTCCCCATCTAAGACAAGGAAAATAACAACACTTCATCTGATGGAGATTATAAGGATAAAGGCAGTACTTACAAAGCTCTTGGATAATGTAGTGAGGAGAATTATAGAAAAATCTATGAGGAAAATAGTGATTCTGCACTAAGCATAAGGATTGACTAGCGTATTACAAAAAGCAAGGTTGGTAACTATGAATTCAGAGATTGCAGTCCAGCCTGTGAACTGAAGAAGGTAGGATGTTACAAGGGGAGAAACTGTATAGGATTATGTTGTCAAAAACTGCGTGAAGGCAGAGTGATTGTCCTTTTATCCTGTTGAAACCTTACTGTGGTCAGTAAGAAAGAGTTGCTTCAGATCTCAGGAAGCTCTGCTTTGGACTGGAGGATCAAGCTGGAGATCCCAAATGAGTTTATCTAAGTGTAATGTAGTGGCAATGGCGATGTAGTGGCGTGGAGGGCCCACGCACTGCTGTTGCACTGTGTGTGGAAAATAGTGCAGAAACCTTGACCTCACAGAGAAATTTCAAATCTTTCTCTTTGTCTTTTGGTGGAGGTCTCTGGACAGGATGTGTATGTAAATAAAACCACTGCAAGTGAACCATGAACTCGAAATTTATTTGGGAAATTTTGGGAGTCTTTGGGATTGATTCAACCACTTTGTGTTTCACTCAGTAAAAAAGAGGGAAAGATTATGTCCAAAGACTGGAGAAGGAAAAAATAGCCCTTCCTTATAAGATTCATCCTTAAATGTCACCAATAGTTTAGAAACGAAAGCACATATAAATTGTTTGTTTATATGTAATTTACAATGAAAAAAGCTTTTGAAACAGCAGTAAGGGAAGGCAAACAAGCCCTGCCTGCATCAGCTCTTCCTCCCGACATCAGCAGAGGTCAACAGAGTTGCCTTTCTGAGTATCAGCAGCAAAAAAAGTCAAGCCACAATTTTGTTAGGGTAGGTGGAAAAAGTAATTTACAACCTTTAGTGATGCATATTTTATCACATGCTGAGGAGAAGCTGCAGTAGCCCCATAGCACTGTGATGCATAAAAAGATTCATTTAATAAGTCCCAAAAATAAAATAGAGCTAATTAAAACTCTGGTATAAACGTCATGCTGCAAATTTTAGTCAGAATGAGGGATCAAGTAAAAGTTTTAAATAGAAGTGAAATATTCCAAAAATATATTTGATGGTACTGAGGAGTCAGGTGTGTTTCATACATCGTGAGAATAGCATGTGTGGTGGGTTGACCCTGGCTGGACCCAGGGTCCCACCAAGCTGCTCTATCACTCCGCTCCTCAGCTGGACAGGGGAGAGCAAATGTAATGAAAGGCTCGTGGGTTAAGATAAGAACAGGGAGAGATCACTCACCA